>NC_054705.1:41641858-41676294 GCF_016097555.1 Gigantopelta aegis | reverse complement strand
GGAAACTCTACTCACCAAACCTTACAAAAACCCTCATTTGAATAAAGGTTTAGCTATTCACTTTTTCACAAAATCAGCTTGTTTTAAAATTACCCATAATGATCGCACCCCACTTTTGTCACAAGGAAAACCTGGTGTATGATACCAAGCCTCTTTACCGCTAAACCAATTGTCATTTGAAAAAAAACCCTCCTTTTATATAACTAAGCTTAGGAATTTACTTCCTACTCCAAGTAATTAGCCTTCAAATATGGGTATGTGCAGAACCAACAAGCGAACATTTTGCGTGCCATGGTACACACGGGAGCTACCTAAAGTGTACCAGTCCGTTCTCCTGAATTATTGCAGAGAAGAGCAATAGAAAGAGGAATGATTTAAAAAATAAATAAATAAATTTACGTAGAGTTGATTGAATAATTTTATAGTCACTTACACTTCTCACTTTAAAACCCAGTTCATCGTCTGTGCGATATATTTTAACATGCTCCTATATCACTAAGGTTTCGAGCATGTCTGTTCCGGATCCCGTCTCTGGATAGCAGAAGCCTGATCCTGGATAGACATCGTCTGTACTCTGATTAGAATCCAGCATGCACATTTTTGAAACTATAGTTTAGTGACATCTAAATCGTTCAGCTAGTGGGTAAACATAGGAGTAGGAGCCGAGCCCGGTATGGGCACAGGGAGCGGGTTTGGTACATATGTACTTTGACAATTTTGGCATGCCTGATATGAATGCGAATTGGTCGTCGGATAATTTTGTAACTGCTGATTAAAACTAGTTCCAGTATTATAAGGACAGACCCTAGCTATTAAACATTACGGCATATTTTTCACCTACACCCTAGTTTCAACCCGTAAAATGGTTAATTTACAAACCTGTGACAAATGTGGATACAATAGAGTGAAACAAGATATTGTGATATTCAAATACCCTTAAAAATAGCTTAAAACGCGAGTGCGTTTTTAAAAATATGAAAAATGTATTTTGAGATATTTGAAACTCCAGGATGACCAGAAACACTTCGGTTCTACGGAAATGGATAATCTAAAGAATAAAATATAAGTAATGTTTGATTTCAATGATCATAAACGGCTCTAATAGTGGTAAATATGTCATAGTGATTAAAAACTAGGGTCTGTCCCTTTAAGAGTTCACAAAAATTGCTGATGGATCATACGTGGAAGTTGAGTTTGAATCCGTTTCACTTTTACTATCTCTACTCTTTCTATTTCTTGGCGATATATAGATAATAAACTACTTTATGACGTAGGATAATGGCTTTATCCTGTGAAGGTAAGAATGAGAAATTCCAGTTTAAAGGCAATATCCTACGTCATTAACTACTTATTACCTTTATCCTGCAGACCATAAAATTAAGGAAAAAGCTATTGTTTCAGTTATGTCAGTTACTATTCATTGTACGAATGACCTAGAGGTCAAATGAGCGATTTTGTAACGTAGCTATGCGTGTGATGTCACATGAGTGACGTCAAAAGTCATGTTCTGCTACTATACGATTATGACTTTGCTTTATCCGTAATCTTAATTTGTCAATATAAACAATTGTTGCAGGGTAAATAGACAATACTACATGAGTGGCAGGGGCGAATTATGTTTTAGGTATGGGAGGGGGTTTCCGAAATAATATGTAAATGTTTATAATTTGAAATTATAAATTTTACGTAAATTTCAATTTAGATCTACGTGGTGGGGTTGCTTTTTTTTTTTTAGGGGGGGGGGGGGGGGGGGGGGGGGGGGGGGGGGGGTCCGTGCAACTGAGAAACCCCCCATAATCCGCCCCCGAGTGGACGTTAGATGTCATTTGTCTTACGATTTGTTTTAAAACGTATCTAACGAGCGAATAAACGAATAAACACACTTTGCTCTACGTCTGTGGGATGGTGCGTATAAAAGGTTCCTTGCTACCAATGGATAAATGTAGCGGGTTTCCTCACTGAGACAATATATATCAAAATTACCAAATATTTGACATTCAATAACCGATGATTAATAAATCGATGTGCTCTAGTGGTGTCGTTGAACAAAACAAACTTGAACAGTATTGTCCTCTAAGAACACTGCACTGTAGTTTTGTTCGTAACTGTCAATATTCATCTCTGTACATTCACCGTGATCTTGGCTTACCTAATATCTACATAAGCTGCACGACAAAATAGTTGATTTCATGCATCTCTATCCAGTGCCTCCTCGATAGGAGGACTGCCACTCCCGAGAAGATCCTTTACACAAAACAAGACTGCTACTCCCAGACAAGTTTACTAAAGCTGAACGCAAATATCTCTGTTTGGCTTACGCAAGAATCTTCATGAAATGCATTCGTTTGTAGGACTTCATTTTCATTTCAACTTATTTTCGTGCTTATATCCAATTAAGGTTCAAGCACGCTGTCTGGGTACACACCTCAGCTATCTGGGTTGTTTGTCAAGGACAGTGGGTTAGTGGTTAGTGAGAGAGAAGAGGGTGTACTGGCCTTACACCTACCCATTGAGCCCTTAAGAAATCGCTCTGGGTTGGAGTCGGTACCGGGCTGCGAACCCTGTACCTACCAGCCTGCAGTCTGATGGCTTAACCACTGCGCCACCGAGGTCGGCTGTAAGACTTCAACTGATCATGAACATATTACACTTTGTCAGCAGACTGAATGAATGAATGAATGAATGAATGAATGTTTAACGACACCCCAGCACGAAAAATACATCGGCTTTTGGGTGTCAAACTATGGTAATGGGAAAAACAAAGTGTTGTCAGCAGACATGCCCACAGTGGGAAATACGTTGTCTTTATAGATTTATTGTCCATATAGTTCAAGATATTTAGAGAAATATAACAAGTATGACACATGTGTGTCATAATACTTTCACGTGCACAACATATGACGTAATTTTGGAAAACGACGTCATAACTTAATGCGACTAAGCCAGTCTTAGAACTATGCAAACGCTCGCCAAAATGACATTATTTCGGAAAATGACGTCGTTTCGTCATCTATTTCTAGTTACGTTTGAGACGTTTTGACATGGTCCTAGATTGTTATTCATAAAAATATATATATATATATATTTTGAATAATGTGGATAATATACTTCTCTTTGAATATTTAAAAAAAAATATTGTATATTCTTTTCTTGTAATAGTTGTGGTCGCAGTTATTTTCATATTGACATATTGTCATTATTGTATTTTATTAGGAGAGGGCCTCGTAAGTTGGATAGCATGTGCCCAAACCATTTGTACCTTATATGCAATAAAATATCTTTAATTCAATAAAGAAATTATTACACTCGCGTGTTTATAAAAATATTTCTCATTACATATAGGTCAGAATCGTTGACCCGCCAGCAGATTCTCATATCGGCCGGTCTCTAACCGAATTGGAACAACACCAGGTCAAAATTTCGCAAAGGTACTTCAGGCATTCAATTAGACACATATCGCTCAACACAATAATTGTTCTTTAACAATGTGTTCTTAGTTTTCCTGTATTCTGTAAAATAGCTTCTGCCCAGGACATTGCACGCTGTTTGCCATATTGTTCTAAAACTATCTTAATAATAATAAATTCGGTTGAAACCACATTAACATTACAGATTTTTATTACGAAAGTTTTGAATACTCTGTTGCAAACAAAACTGGTGCACATTAAAATTCCAATTCAAAGCATACGTCACTTTCATCGTTCTGTTGCGTCCACTACACACAACCCTCTAAACATATAAGTATGTCCTCCCTGATACTGTTTGACATTTCCCTGCTCCACTACAGATAAACCTATCTTCGTTGTGTTGCGCCCACTACACACAACCCTCTAAACATATAAGTATGTCCTCCCTGATAGTGTTAGACATTTCCCTGCTCCACTACATATAAACCTATCTTCGTTCTGTTGCGTCCACTACACACAACCCTCTAAACATATAAGTGTGTCCTCCCTGATACTGTTTGACATTTATTTCCCTGCTCCACTACAGATAAACCTATCTTTGCTGTGTTGCGTCCACTGCACACAACCCTCTAAACATATAAGTATGTCCTCCCTGATACTGTTTGACATTTCCCTGTTCCACTACCGATAAACCTATCTTTGTTGTGTTGCGTCCACTACACACGACCCTCTAAACATATAACTGTGTCCTCCCTGATACTGTCTGACATTTATTTCCCTGCTCCACTACAGATAAACCTATCTTTGCTGTGTTGCGTCCACTGCACACAACCCTCTAAACATATAAGTGTGTCCTCCCTGATACTGTTTGACATTTATTTCCCTGCTCCACTACAGATAAACCTATCTTTGCTGTGTTGCGTCCACTGCACACAACCCTCTAAACATATAAGTATGTCCTCCCTGATACTGTTTGACATTTCCCTGTTCCACTACCGATAAACCTATCTTTGTTGTGTTGCGTCCACTACACACGACCCTCTAAACATATAAGTATGTCCTCCCTGATACTATCTAACATTTCCCTGCTCCACTACCGATAAACCTATCTTTGTTGTGTTGCGTCCACTACACACAAACCTCTAAACATATAAGTATGTCCTCCCTGATACTGTTTGACATTTCCCTGTTCCACTACAGATAAACCTATCTTTGTTGTGTTGCGTCCACTACACACAACCCTCTAAACATATAAGTATGTCCTCCCTAATACGGTTTGACACCTCCCTGCTCCACTACCGATAAACCTATCTTCGTTGTGTTGCGCCCACTACACACGACCCTCTAAACATATTTATACCACCACCGACGACGACGACGACGACGATGATGATATAAGCAAGCAATGTGTACCAGTTATAAATAATTATTCTACATAACTTTTTCTGTATTTTTCTTTCTTTCTTCTTTCTTTCGTTCTTTGTTTTCTTTATTATATTTAATGTATTATTTTGCTCTTTTGTTTTGTATTTTAAAGTGGCTTTAACATCAAATCTGTCCTTTTAATTAATACTGCACTGCAATGTTTATATAAAATAAAATTTTAAAAACTAACCCAAGCTTACAATTAAAATGCCAATCCCTAAGCAACCTGCAACTAGCGGTTACAATAACAAACAGTTACCAATGACCGCAAATGATGTTTTGTTCTTGTTGGGTTTTTTTTTTTAAATATTCACTCGAAGAGCACAACTCTATTCAAAGAGGGCGCTGGCGTCAACACGTGACCTTCTCAAGGGTTATTAATGTACGTACATATATCACTGGAATGAGTTCAAGTGTGCGGGTGGATATAGCGAAAAGATCAACACACTTAGAGACAAGAATTTTAAATTAATATCACCAACATGATCGATTGTCTGATCCAAGAGTCATGTTTGTGTCAATAAACGTAAATGCAAGATAGGGGGCATTTTTTGAGCGAGTGTGTGTGTGTGTGTGTGTGTGTGTGGGGGGGGGGGGGGGGGGGGGTTACACACGTTTTTGCCCTCCCAAAAATTACTATACAATATATATGTATTTTATATTCATAGCGTGTGTGTGTGTGTGTGCTGTGTATGTATAGTGTGTGTAATTTAATATAACTCGCAATCACTGTATACATTAGCAAGATATGAAGACCAGATAAATGTCTATAGTTTTTGTCACTAATGCATTCCAATGATAACATATTAAAGCAACGCTCAGTAAGTATCGGGACATCACCTTTGACGTTAGGCTATATAGAGGCTGCGTTAAAACGCCCACCTTTGTGCCTTCCATTGGGCAATGCAATGACTTAATCAATTGTTGTAATTTATTCATGCAATAAACAGTTATTGTTTTCTTCTACATATCTCCTCCTACCTACACAGTGTCGTCTGGGAAAGATTTTGAAATTAGTCAACCAAATTGGAAGATAACTATGATCTATGTCCATACTGCACTCTTCCGGTCTGAACCTATCTGTGTTGGTATATCAAAGGCTGTGGTATATACTACCCTGTCTGTGGAATGGTGCATATAAAAAAATTCCGTGCTGCTAATCGAAAAAGAGTAGCCCAGCGGGTTTCCTCTCTCAATATCTGTGTGGTCCTTAACCATATGTTTGACGACATATAACCGTAAATAAAATGTATTGAGTGCGTCGTTAAATAAAACATTTCCTTCATTTTTTTACTCTATGCAGTCCAATGCAATTTCTATGTCAGAATATATTCTGTGAAAAATACAATACTATTGAGAGAGTTGTGTAACTACTAATTTTAGGGAGTGCATTCAACTAACAAGTACGGTGTAGAAAAATTAACATAGGTCGACCAAGAAATATTTCAGTTAACCGCCCCTATGCCTGACCACCGCCTCGTGTGTCGGTTATACAAGTGGCACCATACCATTTGTACAGTTGTTATTAGTTAGTACTACATATAACAAGTAACTTCAAACCAATGGGTTATTTAACTATATATACTACAAAAGTCAACCCTCGTGTAACCACTAAAGAAGGATTTTAAAAACTATATCAATTTTTTTTTTAGTATTTTTGATGAGGAACTATTTCCTAAACCGTATTATATTAAGCTGCTACAACAGGTAACGACACGACAAATGCTGGTGTGTTACCTTAAGAGAGCTTTGTGAATTAAGGCTCCAGGTTTATTAAAAAACAAAACAATTAACAGTACCACCGATGGCAAATGATTTGGTGTTAGGCAACCTCAAAACGTTCCACTCATCTTCGTGAGAAAGAAAGAAATGTTTTATTTAACGACGCACTCAACACATTTTATTTACGGTTATATGGCGTCAGACATATGGTTAAGGACCACACAGATTTGGAGAGGAAACCCGCTGTCGCCACATAGGCTACTCTTTTACGACAGGCAGCAAGGGATCTTTTATTTGCGCTTCCCACAGGCAGGATAGCACAAACCATGGCCTTTGTTGAACCAGTTATGGATCACTGGTCGGTGCAAGTGGTTTACACCTACCCATTGAGCCTCCTTGCGGAGCACTCACTCAGGGTTTGGAGTCGGTATCTGAATTAAAAATCCCATGCCTCGACTGGGATCCGAACCCAGTACCTACCAGCCTGTAGACCGATGGCCTGCCACGACGCCACCGAGGCCGGTCCTTCGTGAGAGAAAACTCGTTTTCCCATGTGTGGCGTTCACACACCTGCTTGTCGACACAGACAATGTTATGTCACGGACATTCAAAAAATAATCCGCTTTTCCCTGACACCGGTCTATTTACGTAGTCAACAAACAACAATCTGATTGGCTACCCTACACAGTCGTAATGCAACGACGCCCGCGCCACGCCCGACGATCCGTGCCGCCATTAAAGCGATAGGTTCCGATCGATTTGGTCATTTTTTTTCAGTTGTTTATTTAGATAATAGACAAAAACAGGTTGTAAATTAATGCACTGAAAAACATTGATGTATACCGCATCACCTTTCTCATAGGGATATGAAATTTGTTTGAAAATGGTTACAACCCCCCCCCCCCCCCCCCCCGAGGTTAAACCCTATAGGGAAATGACAATAATGTGTGTTCATTTACTCACAAGTAATATATATTTAAAATATTAAATTTTAAAATTGTTAAATAGTTTTATAATTTTTTTATAATGCATATATCATTCCAATGATCGACTTTGCTGCTACAAAGGGGCGGAACGTAGCTCAGTCGTAAAACGCCCGCTTGTTGCGCGGTTGGTTTGGGATCGATCCCCGTCGGTTGAACCATTTGGTTATTTGTTTGTTTCTTTGTTGGGTTTGTTTTTGTTTTTTGGTTTGTTTGGAGGTTTTGGGGGTTTTTTTTTTTTTTTTTTTGTTTTTGTTGTGTTTTTTTTTTTTTTTTTTTTTTTTTGGGGGGGGGGGGTTTGTTTGGGTGTTTTGTTTCTTTGTTGTTGTTGTGGGTGGGTTTTTTTTTTAGGTGGGGTTAGGGCAGTGCACCATGATTGGTATATCAAAGGATGTGGTATGTGCCATCCTGTCTGTGGATTGGTGCATATAAAAAATCCCTTGCTACTAATGAATAACAGTAGCTGGTTTTCTCTCTAAGACAAGGTCAAAATTACCAAATGTTTTACATCCTGTAGACGATTAAACAAAACAAATTTTTTTTTTTTTTTTTTTTTTTTTTTTTTTTTTTTTTTTTGGCTTGCTGCTACTGTTTGAAGACAATCTGCTAAGGAATACGTAATTCAAATTCTAAAATGTGCAACGAGAATGATTGTAAACAGGCCATTGTTAACACCATCGAGCAATTAAATATTTTGCCTTTCCCTGAGAAATAGCCCAATGGGGATCGATCCCAAACCGTCCGCACATCATGCGAGTGCTTTACCACTGGGCTACGCCCCCCCCCCCCCTTTCCACTCCCACCCCGAACTATATAAAAGTTCTCCAGTTACTCAGGTGCACATAATATTATATGGAATACACTTCGCTTTGATGTTAAACACTACACGTAGTACTTGGTACTGCATCACCCTCCCCCATCCCCACCCCACTCACACCCAATGACCTAAATAACATCCCTGGCTGTGCAAGAGATCATGGGTATTTAACCCAGTATTTACACTATACCTGACGACAATAACCCGTGGACCTCAACTAAACAGTAATTCCAATAATTGATTTGTAATTATTTGCACTGTGAAAATGACCTAACCGGCGATTTGGACGTACACGTTTACATATATACGAATATGAGAGAAATACCCATCAAACAAATAGATTCATTCACAATGGTTTGGCCAAAATCGATAGTCCCAGAATGGAACGTGTGTGCATTACGATACAGTACAAAAATGTCACAGGCAATACAACACATACCTCTTGACGCATTGTAATGAAGTACCGGCCTCGGTGGCGTCGTGGTTATGCCATCGGTCTACAGGCTGGTAGGTACTGGGTTCGGATCCCAGTCGAGGCATGGGACTTTTAATCCAGATACCGACTCCAAACCCTGTGTGAGTGCTCGGCAAGGCTCAATGGGTAGGTGTAAACCACTTGCACCGACCAGTGATCCATAACTGGTTCAACAAAGGCCATGGTTTGTGCTATCCTGCCTGTGGGAAGCGCAAATAAAAGATCCCTTGCTGCTAGTCGGAAAGAGTAGCCTATGTAGTGGCGACAGCGGGTTTCCTCTCAAAATCTGTGTGGTCCTTAACCATATGTATGACGCCATATAACCGTAAATAAAAATGTGTTGAGTGCGTCGTTAATTAAAACTTTTCTTTCTTTCTTTTTAATGAAGTAAACCACGAAGTTAAACGAACAGACAGGAATAATAATAATAATAATAATAATAAATAATAATAATAATAATAATAATAATAATAATAACTGTTGAAGAGATCGAACATGTTCAATTTTGTTGGCAACACAATCACCATCTACAATAAAAAAATCGTCCGTGTGCGGCAAACTACAACAATGTTGGCGACAAAACTGCTGCAATGACTGTGACGGTACATGCTCTTAATTTGTTTTCGCCTGTGGCGATTTTACTTGTGTTAGAGGGCCGTGTGCAGTTCCTAATGCACTTAGCTAGCTGGGCAACTTGTTACGTAATACTTCGCGCGATCGGGCATTCCAATATGCACTTAGTCCAGCTGTGGAGGCCATGTGGCGAGTAGTTACGTAATACCTCTGCGAGTGCGGTTTCGACGACCGTGATTTGGCGACGATCAGAGAGAAATATACCGACTCTAGTAGAGGTGAAATATCAGATGATAGGGGGAGGTACCGCCTTGTATCCCCAGGCGAATTCTGATTTATAATAAATAGCTAGTTTTGAGAGATATCGAGGAGAAACATTTGGAAGGCGTCCAGGGGGAACGTTGTCCGTTTGGACAGGTAAATATATTATTTCTGCTCTGTGTATAACCTTGATGTGATTGATGTGACTTTTAAATATTTTAATACTGTATTATACCAATATTCTTTAGACAGTGTCTTCGGTCATCTGACGAAGTAAATCGTAGACTTCTTGTTCTAACATTATATGAGTATTTGGTAATATAAAGCTTAGCCAGTCATCCTAGCGGACCTAGGTACACTGTAGGTTATTCTCTTTATTGTGATCGGTACCAGTATTAATTCTGTGTTACAAGGTTACTGAATGAGTAGTTAGGGGTAATTAAAAATTAACCCGTTAGGAATAGAGCTGTAATTCCTTTATTAATTAAGTTCCCCTGGAAGCGTTCCTAAATTATCACACATTACTGAACGAGTAGTAGGGTTAATTAAAAATTAACCAGTTAGGAATGGTGTTGTAATTCCTTTATTAATTAACTTCTCCTGGAAGCGTTTCTCAATTATCACACGCGTGGGTGTTGTGTAACTAGACACATAGAGATTAACTAATTAAGTGATCAGTTCTGGGTTGTTATTATTACTGTTATTAATTAACTACTACGGCTGTACATTTGTCAGCGTAGGATAATACAGATTCCAAAGTGTATTGTGTTTTGTTGTGTTTCTAGTGAGCTAAACGTGCTATAATAATATATACTTTATATAAGATCGTATCTCTGATCCTACCTAGAGACGAGCCATACTAGGGTTTAACAGCCTGTTACATAGAGATCTAATAGATATACAGTTAGGAGAGATATTTTGATAATCGTGTTTTATTCAGTTACGGGAATTATAGAATCCCCGTGACAATGACAAATCACGGTGAAGTATGTTGTCATGCGATATGCCTAATATAATGGCGGAATGTATTGGGGAGTTCTATATAAATTTATTATTATTATTATTATTATTATTATTATTATGAGGCATATTATCATTATTGGTCGGGACAGGACGTAGCCCAGTGGTAAAGCGCTCGCCTGATGCGTTGTCAGTTTGGTAACAGATTCCCGTCGGTGGGCCTATTGGGCTATTTCTCGTTCCAGCCAGTGCACCACGAATGGTATCAAAGGCCTTGGTATGTGCTATCCTGTCTGGAATAGTGCATATAAAAGATCCCTTGGTAGTAATGGAAAAAGGTAGCGGATTTCCTCTCTAAGACTACCCGGTATATGTCAAATATCATAAATGTTTAACATCCAACAGCCGATGATTAATACATCAATGTGCTCTAGTGGTGTCGTTAAACAAAACAAACAATCATTATTGGACCTATTAGTATTATTACTATCATCATTAAAATAAAACAACTGCAACAACCCTGCTGTGATTGAAATGGTATCTCGTCTATATATATATATATATATACTAGTATATAAAAAGTAAATAATTTGCTGTAATAAGTTCTGAAGCTGAGGGCCGCCAGACTTTCACCTGCTGTGATTGAAATGGTATCTGGTCGCCGAATATGGGAATATATCGCCCAATCTTTGTAACAAGATGATCGAAGCCATCAGTATTTTTAAAAACGACACACCGGGAGAGTGGATCTTGGCGTGATGTCGGGGGGTCTGAACATGCAAGGCACAAAGTGACTTACGCATAGGCGCGAATCGCCCGAGCTCCCTATGGGGATCCGTGTTTATGCTCTCTGGAAAATTTTGCAATCAAGATTAATACAATGGTACTTTTTGTGTGGTTTGGACTATGATAAGGTGGTTTTGTTGTTTGTTTGTTTGTTTATTTATTGATGTTGTTTTTCTTTTCTCGGGGGGGGGGGGGGGGGGGGGGGGAGGGAAAAGACTAATGGAAAAAGAGCTCATGGACCAATTCATGGAAAGGGCAACCCAATGAAAGAAATAAAAAATTAAATTTAAATTTAAAAAAAAAACCCCACAAAAAGGAAGTGAAAAAGAAGAAACAAAACAAAACAAAACAAAACAAAAAACAAACAACAAACAAACAAACAACAAACAAACAAATAACAACAAACATACAAACGTGTTCATTTTGAATTTAAAATACATTTCAAGATAGCTAAAATGATTTTGTGGACCCAGGAGTTGACGATGGAATGGGTGGCTAATCTGCATGCTATTCCGGGAAGTGTTTTGAAATATAGATGGCTTGAAATGCAATTATCTCACATCTGAATAACAAAATTGACATTTAAAAATGGTTTTTGACTAAACAAAATTCTTGGTATCACTTTTGTTTAAATCTTTAAAATGTCATATCTTTTTCTTTCTTTTTTTTAGATCTGTTATGACGTTCGTCAGCAAAGCTTTTTTTTCTCGAAAAAAAATGTTTTATTTAACGACGCACTCAACACATTTTATTTACGGTTATATTGCATCAATATATGGTTAAGGACCGCACAGGTATTGAGAGAGGAAACCCGCTGTCGCCGCTTCATGAGCTTTAGCAGCAAGGGTTCTTTTATATACATCATCCCACAGACAGGATAGTACATAAATTGTTCGAGATTAACGGTATCCCGATATCCCGGGAATACCAGAATTTAATTTTGGATACCAGACTTCAAGAACCCAGTATCCCACCGGGATACCATATAATACTAAATTCTCAGGTGGGATACCAGATTTTGAAATGTTAGTATCCAACTGGGATACTGGCCAAAAATTTCAATCTCGAACACTGCTGACATACCTTTTTTTTTAACCAGTTGTGGCGCACTGGCTGGAACGAGAAATAGCCCAATAGGGCCATCGACGGGGATCGATTCTAAACTACGTCCCGCCCCGAGTTCTCGAATTTAACTTTTGTGATGTGCTTACCCACCACTTATATCTGCTCCCCCCCCCACCTCCCCCATCACTGCTACGCCCACTATGGAACCGCTACTGTTATTATCCGATATCCGAAACCAATTTAAACAAAAATAGATTAATTTTTCTTTACAGTTTTTTTTTTTTTTTCCTTTCCCGCCCTGAGTTATTTTCGACCGTGTAGTCGAGGTCACTCAATTGACAGGTCAATACATGTCGTGCCAAGTGTGTCGCTAATTCTCATCAACATGTTTTATATTATAAGAGCCTGATTCCCTAAAGGTGCGACCACACCGCGTGATTTACAGTATCCCTCTGTCAACGTAATTTGATGGTAATAATAGAGGAGGGTTATCTCGGGTGTACGTGCGCTCGCTAATTCTCATCCACGTGTTTTATATTATAAGAGCCTGATTCCCCAAAGGTGCGACCACACCGCGTGATTTACAGTATCCCTCTGTCAACGTAATTTGATGGTAATAATAGAGGAGGGGTTAGCTCGGGTGCACGTGCGCTTGCTAATTCTCATCAACGTGTTTTATAAGAGCCCTGATTATCTCAAGGCGCGGACATACTACGTGATTTATAGTAACCCTCTGTCCACACGTAATTTAATAATACTATTAGGGGTGGAATATAGCGCACGTGCAAAAGTGCTCGCCCGACGTGCTTCTGTTGCATAATAGAATCTTCTAGGCGGACCACTTGGCTCCCCCAACCCCGTCCCAAAAAGTATATCAAAGATCGTGGAATGTGCTCCTATCTGTGGAAAAGAGCATGGTGGGAGCGCCGGTACAGGGATGCAAACCTATTACCTTCGAGTCTTAAAGTCGCAGACTCCAGTTTCAAGGAAAACTTACACAGTGTTAAAGGCGCTCTGTCACTGATGGTTGACCTAATTAATGACCTAACAAAATATATATATTTGATTTGTCGCTAAAAGTACTTTATTTAAACATCTACATAATTACCATAACTCACTTATTACTGTTATTTTGTAAAACTAATTAAATTATGTCAACGGTCCATAATTCGGAGAAAAATAACGGCTATTTGGAGAGCAGAGGTGTGACGTATTATTTTAAGTCACGTGACGGGCATCCCCCGAATAACTACACTGTCAAAACGATTTACCAAGCTCGTGTAACGAGAACGCTTTACCGTCATCTGCGACGTAGGGTAAATAGAAAAAATATATAACAATGAAAATAAGTTATTAAAAATTAATAAAAGCATGTACTGAATGATAATAAGCTTATACATTAATTTAGTTTAGTAACAAGCATGTTAAACGTCGACAATCCCGACTGGTTAGGCCTTTGCATCTATAGATAAATTTATCGTTAGTCGTACGCAAAAAACTCTAAAGATCTGGATCATGAACACCTTCATTTTCCACCTTGTCAAATATATTGTATGCAAAATATGCTATAACAGCTGACTTGGGATAGGAATTGTTACATTTTAAAAGAATACCCTTAACTAGTAATGCTGAGACCGCTTCCGGGTCCCCCTCTAAATTTATGTAATGTTTCTGTGACAAATGTCCTCACCCACCCCACCGCGACGTGATTTACCATTATAATACATGTAATAATAATAATAATAATAATAATAATATTAATAATACACTATTATGTATTATTATTATTATTATTATTATTATTATTAGTCTACTACTAACTTTTTGGGTGGAGGGGGCGGTGTTTTATCGGGGGGGGGGGGGGGTTCTATAAAAATGCAAGATTAACGTGCATGAACACACGCACAAACGGCAGGCTGCACTCGTCCCTGCACTCGTCCCTGCACGTAGAACTGGGTTAAGTAATAATCAAGCCAACCTTTGGACGGCAAAGCATGCGACAGTAGGCCCCTATACTGTTTTGTTTTGTTGTTTGTTTGTTTGTTTTTCTTTTTTGGGGTTGGTTTTTTTTTTGGGGGGTTTTTTTGTTGTTGTTTTTTTTTTTGGGGGGGGGGGGGGGTTGTTGTTGTTGTTTGTTTTTTTTGGGGGGGGGTGTTTGTTTTTTTGGGTGGGGTTGTTTTGTTGGGGTTGTTTTTTTTTTTTTTTTTTTTTTTTTTTTGTGGGGGTTACGCTGTACATTAAACCGAATGACCACTTTGCAAATCAGTCAAAATAATTTACAAACATTTAACGAAAAACGACTGGCCACATTTGTGACGCTGGAAACCATGTTATCCATTTTCGATATACCGCTGTAACCGTCTAGACTCCCTCCCCTGCTAAATTTCATGCACACGCGCCTCATAATCATAATAATAATAATAATAATAATAATTAAAATAATAATAATAATAATAAATGGTGAGTTCTTGTTCCGACTGTTTATTATTTTATTTCAGCGTATTCGCAGTTATTTTCGTCATGAAATAATATAATTATTTTTAAAAATTATTTTATTATATAGCCGGCCCTCATTTGCCAAGTCTCGGCGGTCGTTTATATATATAAAATTCTAAAATATATTATACGGTTGTCGTATGTACAACCTCATCACTACGAGTCTGTTTTGCGATATTTTTATGACTTTTCACAAGAAGACTTCCAAATTTTAAAAATGAAGCGTGTAATGGAATTCCCTCGATCGTAGTTCAGTTAAAATGTTTTGGATCATACAACAACTAGGTTTGGTATTCAGATGAATGTAATTTCCATTTATAGTCCATATTTAGAAATATAAGGCCCACTAAATCCGTGAGCGCCATTAAAGGGAATAACTACATCGTGTACTACAGTAGCCCGAGCACTCTGACTGTAAGAGAGCTAGACGGACATTTGGACATAAACACGCTCTCTGTAATAAGAGCCTATTTATGTCCAAATGTCCGTCTAGCTCTCTAACAGTCAGAGTACTCGGGCTAGTACTACACAAGTCGCGCAGTGAAAACGCACTGTTAGCAAAATACTTCTCAACACCAACACGGGACAAAAAATCCGCTAAACGGTCAGACACCGAGTGGGGATTAAGCTGAAGATAACAATTAGCTCGAGAAAGAAAGAAGAAAAAAACATCAATAAAAATGGGGGAAAAAAACCCACGTTACACTGCGACCGGCCACAGTGGTTCAGTGGTTAAGCCGTCGACCATAAGGCTGGTAGGTACTGGGTTCTCCTCTCGATACAGGCTCCCACCCAGAGCGAGTTTTAACGACTCAGTGGGTGTAGTGGTTAAGCCAGGTCATAGGTTGGCAGGTACTGGGTTCTCCTCTCGATACAGGCTCCCACCCAGAGCGAGTTTTAACGACTCAGTGGGTGTAGTGGTTAAGCCATCGGTCATAAGGTTGGCAGGTACTGGGTTCTCCTCTCGATACAGGCTTCCACCCAGAGCGAGTTTTAACGACTCGGTGGGTGTAGTGGTTAAGCCATCGGTCATAAGGTTGGCAGGTACTGGGTTCGCAGCCCGGTACCGGCTCCCACCCAAAGCGAGTTTTAAAGGAACATTCCTGAGTTTGCTGCATTGTAAGATGTTTCCGACTAATAAAATATTTCTACGATTAAAGTTACATATTAAATTTATTTTCTTGTTTAGAATATCAGTGTCTGTATATTCAATGTGTTTCTAGTCGTCTTAATATTTTAAGAAGCCCAAACCGGATTTTGTCTTCAAATAATTTCGTACGTACGAAAAAAAAAAAAAACATTTTTAGGAACTACAATGACATTTAACCTAGTACAAATATTAGAACGACCAGAAACACGTTTAATATACATCCACTAATATTGTATGCAGAAAAATATTATTTGTATGTAATTACAATCGTTAAAAAGTCTCTTTTAGTCGATAACATCTTAAAATGTGCAGCAAACTGAGGACTGTCCCTTTAACGACTCAATGGGTAAGTGTAAGACCACTACACCGACTTGTCTCACTAACCAATAACAACTAACCACTAACCCAGACAGCCCAGATAGCGGAGGGATGTGCCCAGGACAGCGTGCTCGAACCTTAATTGGATATAAGCACGAAAATAATCATATGTGTATGGTATGTTTATTTTGTTTAACGACAACACTAGAGCACATTGATTTATTAATCATCGGTTATTGGATGTTAAACGTTTGGTAATTTTGACATATAGTCTTAGAGAAGAAGCACGACACAGTGTTTCCCATTAGTAGCAAGGGATCTTTTATATGCACTATCACCATCCCACAGACAGGATAGCACATACCACGGCCTTTGAGATAGCAGTCGTGGTGCACTGGTGGCTGAACCGAAACATAGCCCAATGGGCCCACCGACTGGGATCGATCCCAGACCGACCGCGCATCATTCAAGCGAACGCTTTACCACTGGGCTACGTTCCGCCCCGACCAACCCGTAAGAGACACGAATATATATATATATATATGTTATATATATTATATCATTGTTAATAAAGACCTAAAAACGAACTGTTGTTTGCGACCGTGGCCAACTGTCGCGTAACAACCAACCCTGGTGTTTTTGTTTATAAGACAAACACATTTGAAACATGTCAGTTTCGTCAGTTCGTCAGTTTTACCAACCTGTCTATTTAATCTGCTGTTGAGCGTCCAATTATCGAGCATTGTATATTTGATCTTTTCTCATTTATATCTGCTCAACGTGCCTTTGGGTCTCTTGGCGGTGTTTATGACTAGTTAAGTCAATACCGACGCCGGACTCCAAAACGTTTTAATACCTCTAAGACGAAAGGTCTACAAACATGGATGTTATGTGCTGATCTACTGCTTGTAAAACTTGTTTGTAATCAAATATTGCTGTGTCGATTCACACATCAAGTTAACATAATTCATTCGGCGATTCGCGAACGGCGAAACCTATGCTGCTGACCTCGAATAAATAAAGAAAGTTTGTTTTGTTTAAGTTTGATTCTTTATACACCTAGTGTTCACAATGCTTCGTATACAATATGGTTCAAATAAGTGTATTAATTGTAGCACGGGACGGGACGTAGGTTAGTGGTAAAGCGCTCGCTTGATGCGCGGTCGATTTGGGATCGATCTCCGTCGGTGGGCCCATGGGCTATGTCGGCTGGTATATTAAAGGCCGTGGTATGTGCTATCCTGTCTGTTGGACTTTAATTAGATTGGTCTACTTCACTAGTTGGTTATTAATTATATTCGATCCTTTCTTATTTTCATCCATTCATCCTTCCTTCCATCTTTCTTCATACAAAACTTATCCATCCATCTACCCTTCCTTCCATCCATCCATCCATCCGCCCACACACACTCACCCATTCACAAAATCCATCTACCCAAAACCCACTCACCCATCCATCCATCCTTGTTCTTTCTTTGCATCCATCCATTGATCCTTCCTTCCATCAACCCACTCAACCATCCATATATACATCCATCTATCCATCATTTCATACATACACACACACACACACACACACACAAACACAAACATGCAAACACATACATACACGCACACATACATACATACACATATAAACACATACATACATACACACACACACATACATACACACATACGTACACACACACACACATATGCATACACAAACACACATACACACACACACGTGTATACACACACACACGCACACTCGCATATATACACATACGTACATACACACACACACAACACACATATACATAAACAAACACGACACACACACACACACACATATACATACACACTGCATACACACACACACACAGGCACGTACAAATATCTATACACGCACATATACACAAACACATACATATATACACACACACGCACACACACGCATATACACGTACATACATACACACACACATACATACATACATACATACACACACACACACACAGGCACGTACAAATATATATACATACCTACATACACACACACACAGGCACACACACACACACACACACACACATAAGCGCGCACACACACACACACAAACAGACACACACACGCACGCGCGCACACACACAGACACACACACACACACACACACGCGTACAACGTCCCCTAACCCGCCTTCACGTGTAAATGTTGATTACGAGTCGCATACTGTCATAAATAACGTGACCAGCCTAGCTCTAGACGTTTTTCAATGGAGTGCTACAGTTTGTCGTTTGTCCGTGTGTTACATGAGACGTGTACGACACTCCAATCCCGTTTGATCATTTATAATGCCGGCTAGAAGTGTCCATAATCTCACATCTACTTGCACATGAAGAGAAAAAAACATACAACTTTGTAAAGCAAACACCGACAAATTGTAACTGGAGATTTATAACAAGTCGTTGTGTAGCAAATAGCACGCAACTTTTAGGTATTATATGTGTTTACTCACGTGCATGCCGTTGGCATGACACCAGCCCCAAAGTAAAGTTTGTTTTATTTAACGACGCCACTAGAGCACATTGATTTTTTATCTTATCGTCGGCTATTGGACGTCAAACATATGGTCATTCTGACACTGTTTTTTTAGAGGAAACCCGCTGTCGCCACATAGGCTACTCTTTTATGACAGGCAGCAAGGGATCTTTTATTTGCGCTTCCCACAGGCAGGATAGCACAAACCATGGCCTTTGTTGAACCAGTTATAGATCACTGGTCGGTGCAAGTGGTTTACACCTACCCACTGAGCCCTGCGGAGCACTCACTCAGGGTTTGGAGTCGGTATCTGGATTAAAAATCCCATGCCTCGACTGGGATCCGAACCCAGTACCTACCAGCCTGTAGACCGATGGCCAAACCACGACGCCACCGAGACCGGTAAACACCAGCCCCAAGTTCAATCAACTAACTGTTTGCTAACGTTCGCGAATTATTTGATTGGTTCCCAACATGGCCATTTGGTTTACCGTGAAGCCCATAAACCAGTATATTTGTTTTTTGCTCGGTCTGGCTGAACGCAGCGACAGCTAGCGACGCTAACGTTCGCGAACTATTTGACTGGCCCTGTGCTTATAAACCTTAAAGTCTAGACTTTAATAAAGTCCAGACTTTAACGTAATGCTAGTTGAATGGCGTTGCCATGACGTTAAAGTCTGGACTTTATTAAAGTCTAGACTTTAAGGTTTATAAGCACGGGGCCTGGTTCCCAATGTAGTCAATCGGCTTAATAATATCTGTCTTACACACCCGTTGGTGAGAACATCATTCGTTATTTTTCATAACACATAATTGTTTACACATGTACGTCTGTTAACGATTTCAAGACATACCACTGTCTGCTCCAAAGCGATGATCAGGTCACCATTGCCATACATCCAATGAAAAACAGCACGATCGAAATCGATTACACTGTTTACACTGTATAGTTAATCTGACAATAATGTGTCAGTGACGCGTAAGTGCAAAGGCTGCAAATAACTTTTAGTCGAAAAAGATGTTAAAATTTGCTTAAAACCTGGTTTTTGAGGATATGTAACAAAAATAAAATAATACATTCGTGTCCGTTAGATACCATTTATCTCACAACTCGTTGTTTAAAAACGTATCGCTCGTTAGATACCTTTAAAAACATCTCGTTGTGAGATAAATGGTATCTAACGGCCACTCATGTATTATTCTCTATTTCAAATATGGATCTATGTATAAAATAAAATGTAAAAAAAACAAAAAAAAACATTTTTTTTCGTAAAGCACAGTCTACACAGGGGTATTTTACCGAAGGTTTATAATTACTAATATGGTATTCAGGCAATATCTTAACAATGCGAACAAAGAACAAGACAAGAACAAAGAAAAACAAACAAACAATAATATAATAACAACCATTTTAAAACATAACCGCTCTTTACTTCGAGGTTTTCAAAAAGGGAAGCAACTCTCATTAAACCTCTGTAGGTGGACAACACACACAGGATATGCAGTGGCGGATCCACCGCGAAATCAAACAGGGGGTCATGAAGCCGTGACAGGCACGGCGGAAGCAAGTAGACTGTGTGTGTGTGTGTGTGTGTGTGTGTGTGTGTGTATGTGTCTCTGTGTGTGTCTTTGTGTGTGAGTGGTGTGTGTATGTGTGTGAGTGGTGTGAGTGTGGGGTGTGTATGTATGTGTGTGGTATGTGTGTGGTATGTGAGTTGTGTGTGTGAGTTGTGTGTGCGAGTGGTGTCTCTGTGTGTGTGTGTCTATTTGTGTATGTGTGTATGTATCTCTATGTGTATGTGTGTGTGTGTGTGTGTGTGTATCTGTGTGTGTGTCTTTGTGTGTGAGTGGTGTGTGTGTGTATGTATGTATGTATGTGAGTGGTGCGTGTGTGTGTGTGTGTCTGTGTGTCGTATGTGGGTGTGTGTTTGTGTATGTATGTGTGTGAGTGGTGTGTGTGTGGTGTGTGAGTGGTGTGTGGTGTGTGTGTGTGTGTGTGTGTGGTGCGTGTGTGTGGGAGGTGTGTGTGTGTTGGTGTGTGTGTTATGTGTGTGTGTGTGTGTGTGTGTGCGTGTGTGTGTGAATGGTGTGTGAATGGTGTGTGTGTGTGTGTATGCGTATTTTGTCAACTGGGGGAGGTTGAAGATGAGTTTCATCGTATATTATGCTGTCCATATTTTAACGATTTAAGAGTTTTATATATTAAAACATATTATAGGATGCGTCCATCTATGTTCAAATTAATACAGTTACTAAGTACAAATAATATTAAAGATTTGTGTAATTTAGGTAAATATCTATGGAAAGTATTAAAAAAACGTGAAGCATATTTTATTGTTACTTAGAGACAAAGTCGAATTACACTTATTCTATTATATTCTCCTTTGATTGATTGTAATAATGCTATGTTTATATTGTTATTCTTATTTTACACCTTTCATTCGTCTTTCAACATGTTACTTGTAATTACAACTGATGAGCAGTTACTGTTCAAAGTTTGAATAAAGAATTGAAAGTGTGTGTGTGTTGGGGGGGGGGGGGGGGAGTCTGACTGAGATCGAAGCCGCAAAGCAAAGTTTCTAGGGCGGTTCGGGGGGTATGCTCCCCCGTAAAAAAATTTTTAAACTAGATGTCCTGAAATGCAATAAAATATTATTCATCTCTGTCTTAAGATTTACCACCGATAACATTTTTTATTCATCTTCCGGCGCCTATGAGTTCACATGCTAACACTGGCTTTTTCGGGGAACTTCGAACGTTGAAGAGGGTGCTGGAGAGGGTGTGCCCCTCCAGCACTCTCGAGGGCAGTTCCTACGACTATATTAATTCAATAAACTGAACTGAATTGACCTTGCGAGAACTTTTACAATCTTACTAACACGCATAACTAGCGTAGTCGGGGGAGGGTAGCGTGGGAGCATGGGGTCCATGGTCCTCCCCAGATATATCTCCCCTTCCAAGATTTGTGGCCGCTCAATCTAAAAACCTGGCTACATTAATTCCCTGGCCCCCCCCCCCCCCCCCCCTCCAGCACCAACCTAATAAACAAATAATAATTTTGAACACTTACCTCTATTCGTGTAATATTTATCCACTCAGCACTCAGCACTTGTAGAAGACAACTTGGAGTTACCTGTCGTCATTAGGTAGTATTAAATCCATGCACAGATAATTTATATGTATACACGTTTAAAATAAATATGATTATAAATGTCAAAAAGCGATTTGTGGAGTTTTCCAGAAGAATGTATGTGGTATCGCTTTGACATCAATAAGCATACTGACGTCACGTCAAAGCATTGTTGACGTCACGACAAAGGAATGTTGGTAATTTTTTATGGTAATTTTTCCGGCCATTTTCGTTACTTTACGGAAAATGTCAAAATACCGTTGGAATGCGCACCCAAGCACCTTCAACTTGCAGACGCGTAGGTAGACCGAATATTTCTGTCTTTCTAAAGCTTTATTTCATGTTTTACATTTATTTATTTTTTAATTACAGAGACAGAAATATTCGGTCTTCCTACGGATCTACGGACTAGCCCGTAGGAACCGGGGAGGGGGAGAGGAGGCGCTAGACTGTCTCCTACTCGAGAAATTGTTTTTGGTCCAACTATCTGGCTTGTGCCCCCTCCCCCTCCCCCTCCCCCTCCCCACACACACATACACACTCCACATGTCTTAACTAAGGGCTTGCCTTCATTGGCGGATCCAGAAAATACATTTAGGTGTGTGTGTGGGGGGGGGGGGGGCATGACATGAGGCGAAATGTCAATGGAACTTTGGGGGATGTTTGGAGGGGATCGAAAAAAAAAAAAAAAATTAATATATAATAAAATTATAACTGTCGCAAAATATACTTACCATTTGTGACACCCAATAGCCGATGTGTATTTTTGTGCTGGGGTGTCGTTAAAAATTCATTCATTCAGTCGCAAAATTTAGGGGGGCCCGGGACCACATCCACCCCCTAGATGCGCCTCTGACCTTGATCCGCACCTGACAGGGAATAAAGATCGCGCAGGACTATATAACAATGTACAGTAACAATCCACTGACGTTACCGGCACGAATGATGATGCAAAAAAAAAAAATATATATATATAAAGAGCATTGCAAATATTCATACAGTATGCCGTTTGTATGTCAAATTCATAACGTAGCGTCACACCTTATCCTGTAGGTGGATGTTTTAATAATATAATACAAAAAAATAAAAATAAAAAAATAAAAAGTACATGAAATTATATTGTCCCCCCGCCCCCATCAAACCTTTTTTATTTCTTTTCTTTTTAAACTGTATTACAGTTTATAAAATCATCCATCCATCCATCCATCCATCCATCCATCCATCCATCCATCCATCCATCCATCCATCCATCCATCCATCCATCCATCCATCCACCCATACATACATACATACATACATAGTGTGGGAAATCATGCTCCTCCGGAAAATATATTGAAAAAAACAAGACCATTTGCTTGAAGGAGGGATCTCGACAACCCCCCCCCCCCCCCCCCCCCCACCCACACACACGCACACGCATATGTGGAAATGTGCATATAAAAGACCCCTTACTGCATTAGAAAAAATGTAGCGGTTTTCTTCTGCGACGACTCACTCAGCACATTTTATTTACAGTTATATGGTGTCGGACATATGGTTAAGGACCACACAGGTGAAAGAGGAAATCCGCTGTCAACACTTCATGGGCTACTCTTTTCGATTAGCAGCAAATGATCTTTTATATGCACCATCCAGCAGACAGGGTAGTACATACCACGGCCTTTGATATACCAGTCGTGGTGCACTGGCTGGGACGAGAAATAGCCCAATGGGCCCACCGACGGGGTACAACATAACAGGTCCTAAGCATCATCACATACTAAAGGAACGTTAAAGAGAGCACATCGATTTTGTAATCATCGGCTATCTGATGTCAAACGTTTGGTAATTTTGACAATTAGTCTTAGATAGAAAACCCGCTACATTTTCCCATTAGTAGCAAGGGATCTTTTATATGCACCGACAGAATAGTACATACCACAACCTTTGTTACACCAGTTGTGGAGCACTGTCTGGAACGAGAAATAGGCCACTTAGTCTTAGAGATGAAACCTGCTACATTTTCCCATTAGTAGCAAGGGATCTTTTGTATGCACAGACATGATAGTACATAGCACGACCTTTGATATACCAGTTGTGGAGCACTGACTGGAACGAGAAATAGCCCACTTAGTCTTAGAGATGAAACCTGCTACATTTTCCCATTAGTAGCAAGGGATCTTTTGTATGCACAGACATGATAGTACATAGCACGGCCTTTGATATACCAGTTGTGGAGCACTGGCTGGAACGAGAAATAGCCCAATGGGGCCACCGACGGGGATCGATCCTAAACCGACCGCGCATCAAGTGAGCGCTTTACCACTGAGCTACACCCCGCCACACACACAAAGGGAATGACGCAAAGGATAAATGTTTGTTCTAGGTTTTTAAACATAACTATGTGTTTGGTCTGTTGTAAAAATAAGATATATTATTAATTATTTAAAAATAAGAAATGTGCTGTTATTACACGATTTGTGTTTATTTTATCATAATTCTTCTTTTTTAATTACCCGGCGTCGGTGGCGTCGTGGTTAGGCCATCTGTCTACAGGCTGGTAGGTAATGGGTTCGGATCCCAGTCGAGGCATGGGATTTTTAATCCAGATACCGATTCCAAACCCCGAGTGAGTGCTCCGCAAGGCTCAGTGGGTAGGCGTAAACCACTTGCACCGACCAGTGATCCATAACTGGTTCAACAAAGGCCGTGGTTTGTGCTATCCTGCCTGTGGGAAGCGCAACTAAAAGATCCCTTGCTGCTAATCGGAAAGAGTAGACCATGTAGTGGCGACAGCGGGTTTCCT
This sequence comes from Gigantopelta aegis, assembly GCF_016097555.1. Lineage (NCBI taxonomy): Eukaryota > Metazoa > Mollusca > Gastropoda > Neomphalida > Peltospiridae > Gigantopelta > Gigantopelta aegis. The sequence goes on along the minus strand of NC_054705.1, from coordinate 41,651,420 downwards.
ATCAAAATTTGTGTGGTCCTTAACCATATGTCTGACGCCATATAACCGTAAATAAAATGTGTTGAGTGCGTCCTTAAATAAAACATTTCTTTCTTTTTAAAATTTTTTTTTAACTGTTAAAATATAGCCTACGTAACTAACTTGTACGCTTTAGATTAAAAGTCTTTAGAATTATAATACATTCTCCTGATTTGTTTTTCTTCTCGTTTATTGTCACCCAATGTTTGGTGTCCTTATCCATTAACTCTACCCTGTAACCATGGAAACCATGGCATCAAAGACTAATATTGCATTCGGCTTTAATACGATGAAAGCGCACCACACGCTTTGCCTATTAAAATGCTCGGCATTGTTCGTAAGTTCCAAACTTCGCTTTCACGGGCGTCACGCACGCGATATTTTCAACTGGTTTTTTTTTTTTTTTTTTTTTTTTTTTTTGGAAAGGCTGTCTAGGTTTAACCGCTGCGGCATTTATAAAAGCAATAACACTTCATCCGCGTGTGACGTAACGAAGACAAACAACGTTGCTTCCAAGTTTGTTTTTTCTCTCCATATCCTACGTGTATTCTGTTTAACTCTCCATTCACTAGAACTATTCTCTCTCTATATTGTCGGACAGCAAACAACAAATAGTTGGCTGAGCCGTGTAAGCGATCTTGAATCGATATTCGTGGAAATAACGGTCACAAAAGAGACGGTGAAAAAAAAACCCACACAAAAAAACATCCACTTTCGATAATCGTTTATTGGCATGTTATCTCTTGAAGACAGTTATCTGTACTAACTTAAGCTATCGTGTGTGCTTATTCTTCAATACTACTACTACTACTACTACTACTACTACTACTACTACTACTACTACTACTACTACTACTACTACCACTACCACTACCACTACCACTACTACTACTACTACTACTACTACTACTACTACTACTACTACTACTACTACTACTACTACTACTACTACTACCTATTAACTAATTATACAGTATATTAATGAAAATAACAAATACACAAGGGGGAAAAAAGAAGATACCTTTATCAATCGTTTCTGGCAGTGTTATTTCTGGCAGACAGTTATCTGTATTAAGTTAAGCTATCGAAAATTCGTGTGTGTTTTTTGTTTTGTTTTTCTCAATACCACTACTACTACTCTTGTTAAGAACTAATCCTAGAGTAATATTCATGAGCATAACAAATACACAAGGAAACAAAATAACAAGGCACCTTTGACCATCGTTAATAGGAATGTTATTTCTGGGAGACAGTTATCTGTTGTGATTTACTTGTGAAACATATCGAAACGTAGAGTGTGTTTTTATTTCTTCAAGCTTGCTATCCGCCTTGTGAAGACTAAGAAATGGAGTGTACCCGGAACGCCAGGTATGCATGCCGTTCTTGAAGACAACACAACCACCCGTATTGAATGCTAAGCCAGCTATCTGGAAGGGAAAAAAATACAGATAATGGATTTGAGCCTCGCGAGTAAACCCGGCGAGTAACAAGTCCGTCGTTTGTTTGCGCCCGCGATCTCTAGCTCTCCACTTCACCGTCACGTTATCAGTGTCTATTCAGACCTGCTTAAGAACCGAATATCTTGTGTTATATATGTGTATGTGTGTGTGCCCCGTCTACGTGCTGTCGTTTGCGATTCGTACAGGCTCTTCTAACAGCGCCACCCGACTCGAGTCCAGGAACTACCAGCATAAACACTGACGTATCCAAGATGGCGAAGTGCTTCAGTTTGGAATCGGGACGGCAGAAACGAAACCGCCTTTTTCGACCCCACCCGGTTACCACCCTGCACTGACAGTTTGGTCAGGGTGTCGGAGTGGTGACACGAGTTGTTGTTTATGGTTGTAGTTAAAGGGATTTCGTTGACTACGTGTTCTAGGAAAGTGTTTACGCCAAAACGGCAGCAGACGTTGTTAGATTTTTTGCCGCCTTTCGGATACAGAGGCCAAAAGAGGATAACAGATTGTTTTGTTAATAGTGGTAGTTTAAGGAAAAGTCCATGGTGTATTCTACCGAGGACATTGTAAATCTCGTTAATCCGTGAAGAGAAGTCAACAAAAATATTTTTGACACATATTGTGCCAAACCCAGCAGACGACATTGAGTTATTTTGCCGCCATTGGCAGAGAAGAGAACCCACGAGCTTCCGTGATGTACGAATCGTCCGCGTACGACGACCAGTCGTCCCCGAGATCGCGTCAGCCCAGCTATATGAGAGGATGCGTGCAGGGAATTCAGCCCGTCTTCTACATCAACGGGGACTTGAAGTTCGCCGGCAAGAAAGTCTTGTTTAACCAGAAACGGAATAAGGATTTCATATCGTGCCTGGACGAGATCACCCACCGCCTGAACCCCACGTTCGGGGCGGTCAGGAATATATACACCCCTCACGGAGGTCACAAAGTGCATTCGATTGACGATTTGGACCCCAGTGGGAGATACGTGGCTGCTGGGATCGAGTCCTTCAAGAGATTTCCGTGAGTATTGTCTTTTATAAAGGTTAGAGGAAATTCGGAGATTCCCCCATGAGTATTGCCTTTTATAAAGGTTAGTGAAAATTCAGAGATTCCCCCGTGAGTTTTGTATTTTGTAAAGGGTAGAGGAAATTCAGATTCCCCCGTGAATATTGTCTTTTATAAATTTTAGAGGAAATTCAGAGATTCCCCCGTGAGTATTGTCTTTTATAAAGGTTAGAGGAAATTCAGAAATTCCCCCGTGAGTTTTGCCCTTTATAAAGTTTAGAGGAAATTCAGAGATTCCCCCGTGAGCATTGCCCTTTATAAAGGTTAGAGGAAATTACGAGCTTCAATCCATGGATGATGTCGTAAGGAGGTTCTGTGTGAAGCTGGACCAGCAATCTGTGAGATATATCCCATCCATGAGGTATGACAGAAGCATACGCCAGATATCTCGATGTGTTCTTCGTGTCACGAACCCAAATAAAAAGAAATGAAATAGAATGAAGAAGATAACAGGCGGCACCCTCCTCCACCCATCCACCCATCAGATATCACCCCGTTGTCCCAGATCCCATCCCACCTCAAAAACAAATCGCAAATATTGCCCATACGTCCCTGATTTAGATACAACACTGGAATCCCTGAAACCATCCTCCCGGAAAAGATTTCATGTAGAAATACTAAATGCTATATATATATACCAGCATAGCCCTAAAATGCAGGAATATATATATATATATATATATATATATATATATATATATATATATATATATATATATATATATATATATATATATATATATATATTCCAGCATGTTAGGGCTATGCTGGTATATATAGTAACACACATTTTAGGAAAGCTCGTGCCCTTTTTATGAATGGCAGAAGGTTATAAGCATTAAACTTAAATGGACATGTAGATGCATTATGATACATCTACATTTTCCCTTTTAAAACGTGTAGGTGTGTCCTAAAATACACCTACACATTAAACAAAAAACAAGAAAAACCACCATGACAACGAGACCGGAAGTGTGATATAATTGTAAGCCAATGCCAAGGTACATGTATTATAACGACATCGACAATCATTGTTTCCGAGACTGGACGGGACGTAGCCCAGTGGTAAAGCGTTCGCTTGATGCGCGGTCGGTCTAGGATCGATCCCCGTCGGCGGACTCATTGGGTTATTTCTCGTTCCAGCCAGTGCACCACGACTGGTGTAACAAAGGCCGTGGTATGTACTATCCTATCTGTCAGATGGTGCATATGAAAGATCCCTTCCTGCTAATCGAAAAGAGTAGCCCATGAATTGGCGACAGCGGATTTCCTCTCTCATTATCTGTGTGGTCCGTAACCTTTTGTCTTCATAGAATACTTTGAGTATCTCAAGTCAAACTCGACCCTGATGTTAACAAAACATTTTCTGGACTCGAGACTCAAAACAAAAATTAGTTTAAGCTTCACATTCAAACCTAGTCCAGACTAAAAAAAAAAAAGTCAAGATTATTATCTGCTTCAAGCTGAAAATTAGAATCTGAACTAAAAAAGTCTCAAGACACAACATTAGAGGTTAAAAGCAATGCTCAATGCTGGGTGTCAACATCATTTTCCAAACTCAAACTTGGTCTGTATTCAAGAGTACAAGGTATAATCTCAAGTGTCGTGGCAGACTGTTGAGATACTGCTCAGTACTGACGTTTGTTCTGGTACTGCCCTGTGCTGACGTGTGTTGTGGTACTGCCCTGTGCTGACGTTTGTTGTGGTACTGCCCTGTGCTGACGTTTGTTGTGGTACTGCCCTGTGCTGACGTTTGTTGTGGTACTGCCCTGTGCTGACGTGTGTTGTGGTACTGCCCTGTGCTGACCTTTGTTGTGGTACTGCCCTGTGCTGACGTTTGTTGTGGTACTGCCCTGTGCTGACGTTTGTTGTGGTACTGCCCTGTGCTGACGTGTGTTGTGGTACTGCCCTGTGCTGACGTTTGTTGTGGTACTGCCCTGTGCTGACGTTTGTTGTGGTACTGCCCTGTGCTGACGTTTGTTGTGGCAACGAACTGACTGCGAGAGGCGCTTACTTTTATGGCCCCTTCTCTTATTTCCATTCACATTCCTAGTCCTATTTCTCACATCGTGTTATTTCCATTCACATTCCTAGTCCTATTTCTCACATCGTGTTATTTCCATTCACATTCCTAGTCCTATTTCTCACATCGTGTTATTTCCATTCACATTCCTAGTCCTATTTCTCACATCGTGTTATTTCTTTTATATACATACATACACACACACTAAACATAACCAGCTGTTGCATATGTTCTTTTGTCTGTTTTTAGATTTTAAACGTTACTAAATATCGCTGATTAATTGTAAACTAGTGCCGTGGGTTAGACATTTTTTGCTAGTATCTAAAATGTCGAGTACCATATCAATACAGGAGAATATATGTATCAGAAAGTCCGTGGGTCAGGCCTATTGTTTTGCTAGCGTCTGAAAACTCGAGTATCACAGCAATATAGGAAAGAATCGGTATCAGATAGTACCGTGGGTTAGGCTTTTTGTTAGTATTAGTAATGTCTGAAAACTCCAGTAACATCAATACAGGAGAGTATCGGTATAAGATAGTGCCATGGGTTAGGCTTTCTTTTAGTGGCGTCTAAAAACTCAAATAAGAAACGTATCGGTATCAGATAGTGCCTTAGGTTAAGCTATTTTAGTAGTGTCTAAAACGTCTAGTAACAAATCAATACAGAAACGTATCGGTATCAGATAGTGCCTTAGGTTAAGCTATTTTAGTAGTGTCTAAAACGTCTAGTAACATATCAATACAGAAACGTATCGGTATCAGATAGTGCCTTAGGTTAAGTTATTTTAGTAGTGTCTAAAAAGTCTAGTAACAAATCAATACAGAAACATATCGGTATTAGATAATGCCATAGGTTAGGCTTTTTTTTAAACAGTGTGTAAACATTGGAGTAACATATCAATACAGAAACGTATCGGTATCAGATAGTGCCATAGGTTAGGCTTCTTTTTAGTAGTGTCTAAAAATTCTAGTAACAAATCAATACGGAAACATATCGGTATCAGATAGTGCCATAGGTTAGGCTTTTTTTAGTAGTGTCTACAAATTCTAGTAACAAATCAATACAGAAACATATCGGTATCTGATAGTGACATAGGTTAGTCTTTTTTTAGTAGTGTCTACAAATTCTAGTAACAAATCAATAGAGAAACATATCAGTATTAGATAATACTAACACACATATTTGGCACAGAAAGCAGCTAAAAGTTCCAGCTAAGAAGCTTTGACGTATTCAGTTACTGTATAGTTCCTTGTTGCCTTGACTACCCTGGATGCTCAACGTATATCTTACTAAAGTTCAGTAGACATCATTCTGTTGCGTGTCACTTTATCGCCGATCATAATCTACTACGTATTGTCGTATCATGTTCGTGAACAATGCGGAATTACAATATGCAAAGCTCAAAAGTTCAAAAGATCGCGATTTTGAATGAGATAATAGATATCTACGCCATAATGCAATATTGTTTTTAAACAATGCATACAGGAAATATATCATTATGTTAATTTAAAATCGATCAATGGTTACCGTTGTTGCTATAGTAAAACAAATGACAAATGAACATGTTTTAATGTTGTTAATATGTTTGTTTGTGATTTTGTGTTGTTGGTGTTCAGATTGTTGGTTGTCTATAAACTATTTAATAACAATAGTAAGGTGTACAAATTTAACATTATCCGAAAATAGATGGGGTGTTTGGGGATATTATTTGTTTCGGGGAGGGGGGGGGGGGGGGGGGATTCCAGTTTTGTTTCTTTTTTAGTTTTAATTTTTGTTTGTTTGTTTTGTTTGTTTGTTGTTGTTTTTATTGTTTTCCAAATATTTTGTTTCATATTTGAAATCCATTGATCTGTTTCACTATCTCTCTGTTTTCGTTTCTAGGTTTTTCAAAATTATACTTAGTTTATATTATATATATATATATATATATATATATATATATATATATATATATATATATACATACGTTAGAAATTACTTGGAGGAAACATACAATTTGGGCTACTACAAAGATTAGCGTACGGAAACACACGTATATTACGAACCGATGTTCCTGGTCCCTTTCAGTTAGTTATATGAGTATTTTACTGTTCTTTATTTTGTATATATATATAGACAGACACTAACATTTAAAACAAAAATGTATTTAATATGTACTTTCAGTTGCTAAAAAAACTCTGTCAGTTGAAAACATGTTACAATGGCTGCACCCTGAGAACAGTCTCTTTAAAACTACAATTCACTATGAATCCACTCACTAGCGAAAATGGCGTGTCGGATATCACTAACGGAATTTGTTTCAAACGTAACCTTGACTTCTGGTTTGTTGTGTAGCGTAGTGCACTGCTAAACTAAAAACGATTATTGTCTAGAGTTTAAAGCTGCAACCTCTGTTGACCTTTCTTGTGTTTTATACATTGTTGTCTTAAAGATGCAACGTCTGTTAACTTTTCATGTGTTCTAAACAAACCATTGTTGTCTTAAAGATGCAATGTCTGTTAATTGTTCATGTGTTCAAAACAAACCATTGTTGTTTTAAATTCAAAGTTGCAATCCCTGTTGACTTTTCTTGTCTTCTCTACAAATCATTGTTGTTTTAAATTTAAAGCTGCAATCTGTGTTGACTTTTTTTGGTTCTGTACAAACCATTGTTTCCATAAAGCTGCAATCTCGGTTAGATGTTTTAATATTTAAAGGTCCATGTTCTTTTTTATTTATATTTTTCTTAGAATATTAATTTCTGTACATGCAGTGTGTTCGTGGTTGTCCAGTCACAGTTTTGGTGTGTTCGTTTTAGGGTGGATCAGATTAGGTGGTTTTCTCGTCCCACCCAGTACCCCCACGACTGATATATCAAACTTTATGGCATGTCCTGTCCTGTGTGTGGGAAGAGAGGATATAAACGACCCCTTGTTGCTAATGTAAACATGTAGCGGATTTATCCTCTAAAACTATATGTCACAATAAAGATGACAAATGTTTAACATCCAATAGCTTATGATTAATAAATCACTGTGCTCTAGTGGTGTCGTTAAACCAAGCAGACTTTTAACTTTCGTAATAGAAATTTGTTTTGTTTAACGACACCACTAGACCACATTGATTTATTAATCATCGGCTATTGGATGTCAAACATTTAGTAATCTGACATTTGGTAATTTTGACATATAAGAACGTTTGTTTTGTTTAACGACACCTCTTGAGCACATTGATTTATTAATCATCAGCTATTGGATGTCAGACATTTGGTAATTTTGACATATAGTCTTAGAGAGGAAACCCGCTACATTTTTCCATTAGTAGCTTGGAATCTTTTAAATGCACTACCACACAGACAGGATAGCACATACCACGACCTTTGATATACCAGTCGTGGTGCACTGGCTGGAACGAGAAATAGCTCAATAGGCCTTTCTTAATGATGTGTAAGCCATATACACGACAGTTTTCTGCTGCTAGAGTTTAAAATGACAATAATCCCAAGATATCCTCTAACTTACGACAACCTCAGTGAATTCAGTATATCTTAATACTGGGACAGGCGACTGTGGAAATAACCTTAGATCGGTCACGGTTGATTAGTCACGTGTTATTTGTACGTCATACTACCGGGACACACAAAAGCTACTTGGCGGGCTCGCTAGTGTAATATTAAAAGGTGCACCGATTCAATAAACCGCTGTTACATATAGCTCTTAGTGAACTAAACCGAAGTAAACACAGTAAGGCCAATATGCTGTTGATCGTATGTGTGATAAATGTCTTTGTGTGTATGTGTATTCAGAACAAAACGAGACAAATAACTTGATTCATTGCTTGACAGGGGCGTATCTAGCCTCAGATAAGTAGGTGGTGTTGCGTGGCATTCCCCCCCCCCCCCCCCCCACACTCCCTCTCTCTCCCTCTCTTTCTCTCTGTCTTTCGTTCTCTCTTTCCATCTCTTTCTCTCTGTCCTTCTTTCTTTCTTTCTCTCTACCTCTCTTTTTGTCTCTCTATCTCACTCTTTATATGTGTGTGTATATTTCACTGTCTCTCTCTGTTTCTCTTTCTCTCTGTGTGTGTCTCTCTCTGTCTCTGTGTGTGTCTCTCTCTGTCTCTACCTGTCTGTCTGTCTGTCTGTCTGTCTCTCTCTCTCTCTCTCTCTCTCTCTCTCTCTCTCTCTCTCTCTCTCTCTCTCTCTCTCTCTCTCTCTGTGTGTGTGTGTGTGTGTGTGTGTGTTTCGTTTTTTCTTTCCCCACACTTTACATCTGTATTCAGCTCTTCGATTTTACTCATACATAATTTATTTTGGAAATCATACAACCTCTCATATTTCATGTTTCTTTGTCTTTTCAAATAAAGCCATTGTCATACTGCACGTCTTACTGGGGACCGTTTATAAATTATTTAGGCGTCGAAGGATGCCAGCTACTAGAGAGACCGGGTATATAATTATTAATTGGTATTTCACGTTTGGGAGATACCTACCTCAGGGGTGTGATGATTGAGTCATATGTGTTAAGGCTGGCAGGTACAGGATTCGCAACCCAACACCAGCTCTCACCCAAAGCGAGTTTAAAGACACAGTGGGTGGGTGTGCGGCCACTATACCGATTTTTCTAGCACTAACCACTAACAGTTAACCCACTGTCCTGGTCAGACAGCACAGATAGCTGAGATGTGTGGCCAGAACAGCGTGCTTGAACATTAATTGGATGTAAACAAGAAGATAAATTAAACAACTATAACTTGGTATCGCCTTTACCTGGTTTCCGAAACCTATGCAACGTACTTGGGTATATTGTTTGTGTTACAAAATTATATTTAACATTCCTTTCAGTTTTGATGTAACCTTCTTTAGTTTTATCTTCGGGACCGCATTAAGAAAAATGTAGCGGGTTTCTTCTGATGACTACATGTCAGAATTACCAAATGTTTGACATTCAATAGCCGATGATTAATGAATTAATGTGCTTTAGTGGTGTCGTTAAACAAAACAGACTTTTCTCTCTCTCTCTCT
>NC_054705.1:41599358-41636858 GCF_016097555.1 Gigantopelta aegis | reverse complement strand
AGTCAGTTCATTTTAAATAGAGGGACAGATGCAGGATGTTTCTACAATGGTGGGGTAGAAACAATATTTTAAGGATGTGTTCGGGGGTGGGGGTGGGTGCAATCTATTATAAGACGAGTAAGTTAATCTCTTGAGCCAGTTCATTTTAAATACAGGGACAGATACAGGATGTTTTTTCTTTACAATGGGGGGAGGGGGATAGCGTTTAAAAAAGGCATTCAAATTATTAAAGAAAGGAAAAAATGCAGTTTTCCTAAATACCACAACATATATTACATATATGGCAATCTTCCCTGGATCCGCCAAGCCAACAAAGATGGCTTAAGTTCCCACCACTAAAACTCGAGAGGGGAGGGAGGGGGCGCTGCGCATCATTAGCACCCACCACTGGATCCGCACCTGCCATGATGATTAATTTTTCATTTAGGAATCATACAACAGTACAACGACATGAATAGGCGCGTAACATGAGCAAGGTAGATAAAGGGGAAAATATTCTTCTTTCTTCCTCCATGTCATTCATTTCATTTTGTCATAATTTGTGGAGGGGCGGGACGTAGCCCAGTGGTAAAGCGCTCGCTTGATACGCGGTCGGTCTGGGATCAATCCCAGTCGGTGACACATTGGGCTATTTCTCGTTCCAGTCAGTGCATCGCGACTGGTATATCAAATATCGTGGTATGTGCTATCATGTCTGTGGGGTGGTGCATATAAAAGATCCCTTGCTACTAATGGGGAAAAATGTAGCGGGTTTCCTCTCTAAGAAAATATGTCAAAATTATCAAGTCGTTGACAATCAGTAGCCGATGATTAATACATCATTGTGTTCTAGTGGTGTCGTTAAACAAAACAAACTTCTTTTTAATTTGTGGAATAGTCTATTTAAAACAAATAGTAATAATAAATTATTTTTAAAATGAATAAATAAGCAATTACATTTTTTACATACATACATACATACATACATACATACATACATACAAATGATATTAGCTGAAAATCGGAAGTTGAACAAGGCAAGGCTTTACTTTCATAAGCGTCGATAATAAAGTCTCTGTTTGACTGTCTGTCTTTATCTTTTATCTACCTCTGTATCTCTGTATCTGTCTGTGTCTGTCTCTCTCTCTCTCTCTCTCTCTCTCTCTCTCTCTCTCTCTCTCTCTCTCTCTCTCTCTCTCTCTCTCTCTCTCTCTCTCTCTCTCTCTCTCTCTGTGGTCGAAATAGTAATAAGAAAAAGCCAATATAGCTTGAGTCCTAACGTCTTTTATTAACGTCAATAGAGAATGGATCATCCCAGTCAGTTAAATAAATAAATAAAATGCTTTTCAATTTTACGTGGCAAAATAAACAAAATAAAATTTGGCAGCCATTGTAAAATGTTTCCAGCTAGCAGAATCCTGACATTCAATCTCACATTACTGACATTCAATCTCACATTACTGACATTCAGTCCCACATTACTGCATTCAATCTCACATTACTGACATTCAATCTCACATTACTGACATTCAATCTCACATTACTAACATTCAATCTCACATTACTAACATTCAATCTTACATTACTGATATTCAGTCCCACATTACTGCATTCAATCTCACATTATTGACATTCAACTCTCACATTATTGACATTCAATCTCACATTACTGACATTCAGTCCCACATTACTGCATTCAATCTCACATTACTGACATTCAGTTCCACATTACTAACATTCAGTTCCACATTACTGACGTTCCGTCCCACATTACTGACATTCCGTCCCACATTACGGACATTCAATCTCACATTACTGCATTCAATCTCACATTACTGACATTCAGTTCCACATTACTGACATTCAGTTCCACATTATTGACATTTAATCTCACATTACTGACATTCAATCTCACAATACTGACATTCAATCTCACAATACTGACATTCAGTCTCACATTACTGACATTCAGTTCCACATTACTGACATTCAGTTCCACATTACTGACGTTCCGTCCCACATTACTGACATTCCGTCCCACATTACGGACATTCAATCTCACATTACACCTTTTTACTTTATACAGGCATTACGACGATAGCAATAAATTACATTTAATATATGATACAAAGTTGTTGGGTTTCTTTTTTATCAGTTTCTGTACGGCAATGAACTCGGGGCCTCAACTCTGACATTACCATAAAACATTCCGGGGGGGGTGGGGGGGGGGGGGGGGGGGGGGGGGGGGATTATTATTATTAATTTTTTTTTTTTAGTTTTTAGTCAGCTTTTAAGTGTTATTAGGTGCACAACGGTGCTCAAAGGAATTAATTTTATTTGCTGAAAGACATTTTGACATTAGAGAGAATAATTAATAAATGAGTTTTTTCCGATAGCTTTGTTCGTGTAAAATCAATTATATTTGCACCGACGCATTAACCACGTTAAACAAGATACAAGTAAACAAAATAATAACTAAATTCGATTACAAATACATTTTCTGTTTCTAATATTAATTCACAATTCCGCCTCATCATGTAATGTCATCATTCAGTAATACGTAATATAAACACGCCTAATCAGGCCCGCGGGAGCGTAACAATCCCCCCCCCCCCCCCTTGGGGATCAAACTACTTTTATATTTATTTATATAAAGTAGAACACACACACACACACACACACACACACATATACCCGCCCTCTAAAAAAAACCCGTATGTTTTCATTATATTCTTTAAACTCCAAACACCCCCCACCCACCCACCCACCCCCCCACCCCTCCCCACCCCCCGCCGTCTCCTGCATGCGCCCTATATGTCTATGTTGGTGGTCTGTTCTAAATGATCATGTAATACTGAAAATACCAGAGTACTAGTTTGCCTCTAGGAAAAGTGCTTGTAAAAGATCTCTCGCTTCTTTATCGATGTAATTCGTTTGCCCTAGAGGCGAGATTGTAACTTTAAAAATGATAGGCGTCAGAAGCGAAGGGAAGGGTCGGAGTAAGGGTCACAGAAGGCCACTGGCCCCCAACTCTGAAGATTGTATATCGACCCCCACCCCCCAGTCGAAAGGCGAAGGTGTAGTTGACCCATCCAGTTGCTGATATATCAAGGTGTCTGTAAATCAATGGCCTGGCCACTGCACCACGAAGGGCATTGTTGTTTGGTTATACTTACTTGTGTGCTTATATTCAGTTCACGCTGTCCTGGGCACACACACCTCAGATATCCGGGCTGTCTGTCCAGGACAGTGGATTAGTGCTTAATTGTTAGTGGTTATGGAGTAATCTGTCTTAAATTTCATGATATACAATTTAAATTATTGCTGATGGCGGCCATTTTGAAAATGAAAATGGCGGCCACCATGGGTTAGTTTAGTTATTGCTATCAGACACATCTAGACTATTAGTGTGAGAGAGAGAGAGAGAGAGAGAGAGAGAGAGAGAGAGAGAGAGAGAGAGAGAGAGAGAGAGAGAGAGAGGGGGGGGGGGGGGGTACTGGCTTTACACCTACCCACTGAGGCGTTAAGCTCGTGCTTAGCAGGAGAAGGTACCGGGATGTGAACTCAGTACCTATTAGTCTTAAGGTCCGATGATATAACCGCTACACCAGCGAGAGGCCGGTCGTAACGAGATACGGAATGCGACGGAAGAACACACTCGACGATTGATCGGCTGATTGTTTCGCCGATACTGATTGATTTGTAATTGGTCAGTCGTTGAAGAGGGTATTAACCTCGTTGTGTCTGCCCCATTGCCACGGTTGCCAACAGTTACACGGTTTGACACTACAGGATCCGTCCACCGTGTGTAGAGATGCGGTGGGTAAATGACAAGCCTTAAGGGTGGTAGGTTACACGGGATGGAAATGAAAGGATATTATTTTTATATTACGACTATTTAGTGTCTAACATATTGTTATTTCGACGATTACGGGACAGACAGAGAGAAGTTTGTTTTGTTTAACGACACCATTAGAGCACACTGATTTATTAATCATCGGCTGTTCGGTGTCAAACATTTTGTATTTTTTACATAAAGTCTTACATAAATTTTAAATAAACCCGCAACATTCTGTTCCCATCAGTAACAAGGGATCTTTTATATGCTCCATCCCACAAACAGGATAGCACACGCCACGGTCTTTGATATACCAGTCGTGGTGCACTGACCGGAATTAGAAATACCCCTATGTGCTCGCCGACGGGGATCGATCCCAAAGAGGGAAAGACTAAGACAGACAGACAGACAGAGACAGTAGCAGCCAATTTTTCGGGCATGTGGTTTTATTTATCTTGTTCCATTGCTTTCCCCGCAGACAGAGTGATGGTACCTTATTGTCTGCACATTGTGCTATTCTTCGTTCTAACCAGTGCTCAAGTGTATAATAGTAATAGTTTTTAAAATGCCATTTCTTCCGTCTTTTTTTTTCTTTCTGAGGCGGGACTTAGCTCAGTGGAACAGCGCTCGCTCTAGGATCAATTCCCGTCGGTGGACCCATGGAACTATTTCTTGTTTCAGCCAGTGCTCCATAGCTGGTGTAACAAAGGCCGTGGTATGTACTATCTTGTCCGTGGGATGGTGTATATAAAAGATCCCTTGCTGCTAATCGGAAAGAGTAGCCCATGAAGTGGTGACAGCGGGTTTCCTCTCGCATATCTGTGTGGTCCTTAACCATATGTCCGACGCCATATAACTGTAAATAAAATGTGTTAAGTGCGTTGTTAACTAAAACATTTCCTTCCGTCTTTTTTTATCGCGTTTTCTTGTCAATAACTCTTGATCACTTGACTGGTCATTTAATGTTAAAAGAGTTAGTTCCCTTAGCTCTAAACGCTCAGTTTTTCACGAATGTTTTATTATTCTTTCGTATGGAGGAAAAAAATGGTTCTGAAAATAAACGAAATATATCTGCTTTAGTAACAGGAACTTTGCGTAGACCAGATCTGGGAGGGGGGGGGGGGGGGTGTTCGTCGAATATGAACTCAGCGAACCCTCTTGTTTATAATTCTTTGGAAACGTATGTGAATATTGTAATATTGTTCTGTATAATGTTGTTTTACCGTCAGCCTACGACCCTGAGTGCTGTTGATAAACTATTAAACGAAACATATGTCATTATAACAATATTATCCGTCTATATACATACATACACATACAGACAGACAGACAGACTGACTGACTGACAAACACGCACACACGCACAAACTACGCACGCACAGATACACACGTACATTAGACTAATCACTTCTTGCAAAATGTCGTTTGATCCGGGTTTTTAACATTTATTTCACAGTATACTTAATTAAATATATTGAGTGGCCTTTATGAAATATGTGGTTTATTTTCCTAAATTGTTATTTTCTTTATTCCACCCCGGTGGATCCATTCAACTCTCTCTCTCTCTCTCTCTCTCTCTCTCTCTCTCTCTCTCTCTCTCTCTCTCTCTCTCTCTCTCTCTCTCTCTCTCTCTCTCTCTCTCTCGTTATAAATAGTGCACCACAACTGGCCAAAGGCAGTGGTATGTGCTTTCCTGTCTGTGGGAAAGTGCATATAAAAGATTACTTGATGAATCAGGAACAAGTGCACCACGACTGGTATATCAAAGGCCGTAGTATGTTCTATCCTGTCTGAGGTATGGTGCATTTAAAAGAGCCCTTGCAACTAATGGAAAAAAATGTAGCGGGTTTCCTTTCTAAGACTGTATTTCAAAATTACCAATTGTTTGACATCCAATAGCAGATGAGTAATAAATCAATTTGCTCTAGTGGCGTCGTTAAACAAAACACACTATACTGTCAGATTTGTAGCTGTAAAATAAGAATATGAGAAGAAAACATAATGACAACAATAACAACTGAGCATTGGGTGATGCGTTTTCAATGCGGTTCAGTATAGTTTCAAGTTGTTACATGTGTATTCAAACCAAACAAACCGTGACGCAAACACGTCTTTGTTTTTCTGAACTGTTTTATGTCAAGGCGCATACATGTGGCTTTTATTGACATTCAGAATGGAAATTTGAATAAAACTACCGTCGCATAAAGCAATCTATTACTGAGTAAACAAATTAGAAACATACATAGAAGAAGTGTCGTGATACATCGCCAGACAAATACAAAGTACGTTTGTATACACCGTGTGTGCATGTTTGTATATTAGAAACATACATAGAAGAAGTGTCGTGATACATCGCCAGACAAATACAAAGTACGTTTGTATACACCGTGTGTGCATGTTTGTATATTTATTGCACAAACAATCTGAGGCAGGCAGACAGACAGACAGACAGACAGATAGATATATAGTTAAGTAGTTAAGCCATTGGACATAAGGCTGGTAGGTACATGGTTCGCAACCCGGTACCGGTTCCCACCCATAGCAAGTTTTAACGACTCGATGGGTAGGTGTAAGACCACTATACCCTCATCTCTCTCTCTCTCTAACCACTAACAACTAACCCACTGTCCTGGACAGATAGTTGAGGTGTATGCCCAGGACAGCGTGCTTGAACCTTAATTGGATATAAGCAGGAAAATAAGTTGAAATTAAAAATGTTAGTGTGGGAAATCATCTAGTGGCTGAAAATTCAGCACAATCCCTAAACTCACATTTTCCAACATCGAGAGAGAGAGAGAGAGAGAGAGAGAGAGAGAGAGAGAGAGAGAGAGAGAGAGAGAGAGAGAGAGAGAGAGAGAGAGAGAGAGGAGAGAGAGAGAGAGAGAGAGAGAGAGAGAGAGGAACAGACAGACAGAGACAGAGAGAGACAGGGGTAGTAGTGGATATGTTTTTAAAGTCACGATTGTATGCACTCATGAACTACTGTCAAATTAGTGTTCATACAAACACTCGTCTTATTATTGTTTATTATCCAATGCTGCGGTCGAATTGGTGGGAACAAAATGGTACCGGGTCTGACTTAACTGGTCTTAGTGTAGTTGTGCTATGGAGTTGTCTTGGGTAACTATTCGTGTCTGGGACTGGTCTAAAAAAAAAAAAAAAACCCCACATAGATAGCAGATCCGTTGGAATCGGGGGAAAGTGGGCTGTTCCCTTCACTTGAGGCCTCCCATCAACGCCATCATTCCCCCCACTCCTACTATAGCCTGTGCATGACACTTCATATATGCTTTGTGTACAGAGAAAATGATAATATCGGAACAACGAACATGTATACGAAATACCCCAAGTGCCATGTCTTTAGCATCTAACATTTCCTTACACTGTAAATACTTAAACAAGGGTGGAACCAGGATCATATGGAATGGGACACGTGCTGACTGGAATACTGGTACTAAACTCGCCAAAAGGATGTGGGGAAGGATGGTGCCAGATCACCCCTAAATCCGCTCCTGCTAAATACGCTTTTCTTTCCTTTTTACCAACCATACCCCCTCCCCCCCCCCATCTCCAGCCTTTTAAGATCGTATTTTACGTAGTAACCGTGATGACATCAACAACAAAAAATCAAAGTATAATGTCTTTGTGCAGTTTTTACCAAGTGGATCCACGACTGCTACATCAAACGTTATATTTCTCTCTCTCTCTCTCTCTGTCTGTCTCTCTGTCTCTCTCTCTCTCTCTCTCTCTCTCTCTCTCTCTCTCTCTCTCTCTCTCTCTCTCTCTCTCTCTCTCTCTCTCTCTCCCACGTATCGAAATAACCCTAAATGTTCAACAAATAACCGCTGTTTAGAATATGTTGAGGTGTAGTTAAGGAAATACACCGTTCCTTCCCTGTCCCCTGGGTCTCCTTAATCTAATTGGCGCCGTTTGGGTTGAACGACCTGCTTTCAACTCGTGTCCCCGGAGACGTCGCCCACTTTCAATGTGTTTGTGTGTCGTTCACGTCGTGGTCTAGGGAGGATTAAACTTTGTTTTTGTTTTTTTCTTTAACAACACCACAA
The DNA here is from genome assembly GCF_016097555.1 of Gigantopelta aegis. NCBI lineage: Eukaryota > Metazoa > Mollusca > Gastropoda > Neomphalida > Peltospiridae > Gigantopelta > Gigantopelta aegis. The sequence continues at coordinate 41,628,977 of NC_054705.1, read as the reverse complement.
AAGACGCTTTTCGATCAACTAAGTCAAATCAACCAAGTAGCTCCACTTTCACTCTAGAGGTAAAGCGCTCGCTCGATGCGCGGTCGGTCTGGGATCGATCCCCGTCGGTGAACCCATTGGACTATTTCTCATTCCAACCAGTGCACCACGACTAGCATAACAAAGGCCGTGGTATGTATTACCCTGTATGTGAGATGGTGCATATAAAAGATCCCTTGAAAGGAGTAGCCCATGAAGTTGTGACAGCGGGTTTCCTCTCTCAATATCTGTGTGGGCTGTAACCATATGTCTGACGCCAAATAAATGTAAATAAAATGGGTTGAGTGCGTCGTTAAATAAAACATTTCCTTCCTTCCACTTTTGATGAGCTATTCTGAATTATACGTCAAAATTACCTTCAAGAAAATAGGCAACGTTTTCTGTTTGGCTTTAATCCTACGGGACATTTGCAAATTCAATAGTACCCAAACCAACCTTCGCTAGCTACCGACCCTGGTCGGGCTGCTTATGTTCCCTTGCACATGCCAGCGCATACGACCTCTTCTCCCATCCACCCCCATCCCCAAACCATTTCCTGTCCTGGACGGAGGAGCCGGTGAAAGTCCACTCCTGCGCCCATGACAGGCGTGTGCTACAACATCTTGTTCTGAATGTGCACGTTAAAACCTATGACCTGAACCAGACCTGAAGCTGATCTGACTCGACACCACTAGAGCACATTGATGTATTAATCATCGGCTGTTGGATGTCAAACATGTGTAATCTTAACATGTAGACTTAGAGAGGAAACCCGCGAACTTTTTTTATTAGTAGCAAGGGATCTTCTATATGCATCATTCCACAGACAGGCTAGCACATACCACGGCCTTCGATATACCAGTCGTGGTGCACTTGCTGGAAAGAGAAATAGCCCAATGGGCCCACCAGTGGGAATCGATCCTAGACCGACCGTATATTAGGCGAGCGCTTTACCACTGGGCTGGGCTGGGTGTGTGTGTGTGTGTGTGTGTGTGTGGTGTGTGTGTGTGTGTTATAATATAATACATTATACTTATTTACTTATAAGTATTTGACATGCGTATATTAAGATTCAAGCACGCTGTCCTGGGGACACAGTCCAACAACCAGGACAGCCCCTATCCCGGACAGGAAGGAGTTGGACAAAATGTGCTATGTCTTTATTTGTTTTATTACAATTAGTGATCTATAATCGATAAAATTAGTGGGTGTATTTTCTATTGAAAATAAATATATTGTCATTCTAAAGTTTTTAATAATTTGGACGACAATTTTAACGGTCCCCTAAATTAGAAATGGAAGCAGACACGTAGACCAATTTTGATGCCACGACCAAAAGAGAAATAATGACATGCCCGCGCATGGACCTACGGCTTATAGTTTTATATTATGTGAGGGCGTAGTTGTTTTGAAGGAATAAATAAACAATATACAATCTAATATAATATACTACACTGTTCCATACCTTGTGGTACACATGTAGGCTAATACGTGTACATTAACTTATATTTTAATTTATGTATTTATTTTTTGTGTGCGTCCATTGTCAGTCATGTTATAGTATGGGGTTAATCCCTTTGTAAATAATCCTCTTTCACTCCTGTGCCAGATAAACCCATACACCTCTGCTCTAAAATGGACCGACCACTCGACTTGGGGTTACTTATTCATCACATTATTAAGTGCATTTCAATAACTGCCATGTTGGCGAATGTCGTATAGTATGACACAGGAAAAAAACAAACAAGGTCATCTTATTCTTTAAAGAGAGAGTGTCCGCAGTTTTCAGCCCTTGAAACATGTATCCGTTCAATGAAGCCGTTTTAACGACTAATGCCCATACCACATTGAATCTGGCATATGTGGCAAAAACATCATTCACAAATTCAGCTAGCTAACGTTCGCGAACTATTTGATTGGTTTCCGACGCGGCCATTTGGTGTACAGTGAAGCGCATAAACCAGTCTTGCGAACGCTTGTTTTATTTGGGGTGTTGTTGGGTTTTTTTTTTTTGTTTTTTTTTTTTTTTTTTTTTTTTTTTTTTGGGGGGGGGGGGGGGGGGGTTGGTTTGTTTGGGGTTGTTTGGGGTTGTTATTGTTTTTGTTTTTTTGTTGTGGGGTTTTTTTTGTGGGTTTTTTTTTTTTTGGGGGGGGGGGGGCGGGGTTGTATTGGGATTTTTGTTGTTTTTGTTTTTGTTTTTGGCGGGAGGGGGTCTGCTGGGTTTAGCTGAACTTAGCCTAAGTCTGGTGTTTACTAAACTTTTAGTCTGGACTCAAGACTCTAACAGAGACTGAGACTTTAACGCTATAGCAACGCCTTTGACGACAATGAATATGTGAGTCTAGATTTGACGTTTTATTTATGTAGGGGCCATCATGTACGGTGTATCTTCACGTCTGAATCTGTAACTGAGAGAGAGAGAGAGAGAGAGAGAGAGACAGAGAGAGAGAGAGAGAGGAGAGAGAGAGAGAGAGAGATGAGAGGAGATGGATGAGAGCGAGAGGAGAGAGAGAGAGAGAGAGAGAGAGAGAGAGAGAGAGAGAGAGGGGTAGAGAGAGAGAGAGAGGGGGGGGGGGGTGTGTACATTTTCGTTCTGGAGGTTTCTACGGGTCTATAAGAAAGGATTTCAACCGGAAGTACCATACAATGTTTTGAGAGGGAAATAAAACTGGACTGGTAGCATGTTTCACTCCGTGCAGTGTATATTATATCTATTATCTGTAATATCTTTCTGGTTGTTATGTGGCCGTCATTACACGTAATAGACAGGCGACGTACCATCACGTACGATCATTCCATCTAAAGTATTAACATGCGTGGTAATTTGTGTTTAGGAAATCAGCTCATTACATCACTGGTTGCTTAGCTACCAACAAATTAAACTTTGCGACGGTGTAGGGCATGCGCATTCGCGTCTCCGATTTAATCTAATTACACCACCATGATGTAACGTAAAACGAGGGTTGTCGAAAAATAAATAATAAGTAACAGAAGTCTGAGTGAAATCTAATTTGATAAAATCACGTAAAATGTCATGTGTGACTAAAATCGAAATTTTACTCTGTGTCATTACATATGTAATGTGGAGTGTTAAGGACGGCGAACGCTCGCGAACAGTTTGACTGGTATCACCGTGTTGTAGAGACATCACATTCGTTTAACGTTAAGGCGCAAAAAAAAACGGTCTCGTGAGCGACAGCGAGTGCTCGCGCTCCTGAACTTACATCAGCTGACATTTCATCTTTTGAATAGTCATCAAAATATCGACCAATCAAATGTTTTGCTTTCAAATACGTCACTTACATCTATTTCGGCTGTTGACCAAAACATGGATGTTACTACACCACATCAGTTCTTAACTGTGGTAATGTTGACATGTTAAAAAAGCCCTTATATCTGCAAGTAAAAAGGTGTTATTGGCTTTTAACAGAAATAGATGACGTTTGTTTTGTTTAACACCACCACCAAAGCACATTGATTTATTAATCATCGGCTATTGGATGTCAAACATTTGGTAATTTTGACATTTAGTCTTACAGAGGAAGCCCGTTATAGTTTTCCATTAGTAGCAAAGGATCCTTTATATGCACTATCCCACAGACAGGATAGCACATACTTTGATATACCAATCGTGGTGCACTGAAATGGACCAATTGGCCCACCAACGGGGATTGATCCTAGACCGACCGCGCAGCAAACGAGCGTTTTACCACTGGTATGTGCTCTCCTGTATGTGGGATGGTGCATATAACAGATATAGTCCATGAGCCAGACCTGGAATTTTTAAGTTTGACTACCAAATCGATTCGAGGGACTAAAAGCCACTATGAGTTTCAGTTAGCATGATATCTCAACTGTATGAAAATATGTGATAGACATTTCAAAAGTCCAGCTTAATATGAAAATGGCGGCCATTTTTCAAAATGGCGGTAATTTTGTTTATAAATTAGCATTTATCAGATATTAGTGTCTTCTTCAAAAATCACTCTGGTTAGGCCAAATAAGTTGATTGAATATTGCCCAGTAGTGCATTCTGAATATTTTAATGTATATTTTATAGCATTATTTTTATATATCAGTGTATAAACATAAACAGATACTTTTTTTTTTCTTTTTCTTCTTTCGTATTTTCTCAAATAGTTTTAAATATTAAAAAAACACAGTGCTATAAAATATACATTAGAATATTCACTATGTAATACTGGACAGTATTCAAAACACTGATTATACCTAACCACAGCCAATTTTGAAGAAGGAGCTAATTTCCTATATGTGTTAACAGATAAATACAGTTGACGCCATTTTGAAAAATGGCCGCCATTTTCATATTTTGCTGGGCTTCTGAAATGTTCATCACATTTTTTCATACATTTCAGATACCAGGATAACTGAAAACCTTAGTGGCTTTTAGTCCCATTTTTGGTAGTCCAGTTTTGCCTGGCTCATGGACTAATAACTTACTACGTATGGAAAACTGTAGCGGGTTTTCTCTCTAAGACTATATGTCAGAATTACCAAATGTTTGACATCCAATAATCAACGGTTAATATTTTATTTTCATTTCAACTTATTTTCATGCTTTTATCAAATTAATGTTCAAGCACGCTGTCCTGAGCACATATCTCAGCTGTCTGAGCTGTCTGTCGAGGACAGTGGGTTAGTTGTTAGTTGGTCAGTGGTTAGTGAGAGAGAAGAGGATGTTGTGACTTTACACCTACCCATTGAGTCGTTAAAGCTCGCTCTGGGTGGGAACCGGTACCGGGCTGCGAAGCCTGTACCTACCAGTCTTATGTCCGATGGCTTAACCACGGCACTACCGAGGCTGGTAACGGTTAATAAATCAGAGTGCTCTTTGTGGTGTCGCTAAACGAAAAAAACCCACTTTATGTGACAGAATGTTTGACATCCAGTAGCGGATGATTAATAAATCAATGTCGTTGTACAACACAAACTTTTAAAACTCTGATTTGGTACAAGCAAGTCAAGCTTACTGTTCATATGATCTAATTATAGGTCACTTAAAGCGCCGAGTGAGTTGTTAAGTAAAACGTGACACTTGAATCAGATTGCACAGCATTTTCCACATGACTTAAACTTGGCATGCAGTTAATGTTTTCAAGTGCACCCTCTTTGTAAAGAATATATTCACAATGACATTTTTTTCTCTCAATACGAAAACATAAACCGCGCAATTAAATTAAACCTCTAGGTTGTCAGTGACCTTGAAAAACAAGTATTTGGCATTTGCTAAGAACATACTGGTAGATCATGCCTTTTTAGATAGATATGTAAATTGTGGTATGTGTGTGTGTGTGTGTGGGGGGGGGGGGGCAAGTAAACGTTTTGAGTCAGAAGTTCTCCCCACCCCACTCTTCTTTCCTAAGAGTCTGTAGATGCATTTAGCACTGACGTAGGATGCGGAGAGTAGGGGGAAGGGGAGAGAGGGACATGTGCCCCCCCCCCTCCACTTTGTAGCAGCAGAGATGGTTTTTATATACTTTTACATGTATTTATATATATTATGTCTGTCTGCGTCGAGGAATGTGCTGTCCTGTTTGCAGATAATGGTTTACAAGTTACTGTTTGGAGCGAATCCTCAGGGGTCAAAACCCTTTTCTTCTCGAAAAATGGACCCTGCGTGCTGTAAACGTTTTGCCACCTAAAATAATATCTACATATATCTAGGATCACAACCTAGATGGACAACCTTGCCAACAAGCTACTGGAAATTGTTTTATTCGCTGTTAAATATGATGCCCCTCTGCGAAATTCACACAGTGTTTTCCATTTGCCCAGTAGTCAGTCTCTGATTTGTTCTCTTTTTGGAAAGTGTTTACTTTGTGTTTGGAGTTGATCCCAAATAGATTTTGTCCTAGGAATCCGATGGTGCTAACAGATTTTTGATAAAGTGTGTCCAACATGACCCCTCGGACCACACAATGTTTTGCTTGGGGGGGGGGGGGGGGGGGGGGGTGTCAATATGAAAAGTTACTTTTGTATGTAAATGCTGGTCGATTTGGATATCTTTTGCATCGATTTATATGAACTCAAGGACGGCCAATCCAATCAAATAATTTTCAAAATCCAAGATGGCCGCCATTATGCTCAAAATTCAAAATGGCCGCAAAAATGGTGAAATGTTCTAATGGGTTCACCAAATATATTTCAAATTCATTTAATGTTTTTATCTTGTATACAGTATTTATTGCCACAGTTTTGTAGCAGACTGATAGTCAAATACAAAATGACCCAAAATGGCTGTTACAAATAGAGAAATGTTATTAGATATGCATCTAATATACAGACTTTGTAAAACAAGTCGACAAAGAAACACAATACATCTGTTAAACCCAGGGAAATACAATATTGTAGATGCTATGCGAGTTGTATGAATTTATGAATAATTCTCATCAATAATCTTTCACCTCCAACTTTAAAATCCTAGGTACACATGATTGTGGAGTTCCTAAAGTTATTGCCAAACACTACTCTTCACCTCGTTTGTGATGGTTATCGCCCAGAAAGGTAACAGCTGAACTTGTGCAAAGAATGGCCAGACAAAAGTAGACAACAGAGAATCTTTGATTTCAGTCAAATCTTACTAAAGCTGTGGGAATGGGATGACCTTTTGTTTTACAAACAATACTAACAAACAACCGAAAACAAGACAGAATTCCTTCATGACTACTTGTTGTCCTGGGGCCTAATTCACTAAACTCTCGCAACTTTGCGATCTCGCAGTGCGATGCTAAAAGACTTGCAAAGAGGATGCTTTGTTGTCTAGCAGAGCCTAAGAGAGCTTTGTGAATTAGGCCTCTGGTATTTTACATATCGACAGTACATCTATATCACTAAATATACCCAGTATGCATAAGTGTACGAGACGGGGGGGGGGGGGGGGGGGAGGGTGTACAAGGTGGTGGTGGTGGGAACTGCCCTAGAGTAAAACCTCAAAATCGGACAAAAATGAAAGAGATATTCGGGAAAATGTGCTAACCTCAGACCTTTTTACCATGTATTTCCATCATTCTACCCTCAAAATTAGTTGTAATCCATATAAACATGTGTAGTGATTCGTTTACAACCCTATATATCTGTGTGGTAATTTTGATAATATGAATAAATGTTGTTATCCAGATTCGGGCATTTTCGTTTAATTCGGAGAAAAAACAGCCTGCACCCCCTCCCCTCCCCCAACAAAAATGGTAGCCCGTACGCCTATGTCAGTATAGATATATATTTGCAAACATATGCAGTCCAGATACAGATGTCTCTGACATTAGTTAATTCCACAGATAGACTGACCCAAGGCTTGCACTTCATATTGTCTATGCTTCGTCGAGGCACGCAGGCACGTGCCTCATAGCTGATTACACTGATTGATGTGTACATACTGGTACTCATGCTTCTTATTGCTATCAAATGCAAGGACTATCAACATTGAAAAAAGGGATAATCTACCACAAGGTTAAAGCACAGGCGGAGCACCTTGTAAATGCCTACCAGCTTTCCATGTGGCAACTGGGGGCGACTATACCCATCCATTATTTAGGATTTCCAAGTTTCAGATCGTCATGATGCAGAAAAGTCATGACGCAATATTTGTACTGACAACTGGCCCAAAAGGGAAAAGGACACACCTGGGGAAAGTCAGTACATCATGCTATTCCCTGACAAAGGGACATAGATGCTATTCACACTTAAGAAGCACCTACCTAGAATACCAAGTTGGCCAACACCACTGACCTACCAGACACGACATACTAGATGAGCTAAGCTGATAATGATTCCAGTTTGATACCAGTGATGATAGCTCGAAATCGTAACACAATGCTCAGTCCAGTGTTGAAAGTAGATGACATGTATGTTTAAAACACTGTTCCATAGTATCACATTATTCCTGGTATTCTGTATATGTCACCCATCAGAGAGTGATTCACATCTGCCAAAGTGCCCTTTCGACTGAGTTACTTTTTGAATCATGATATCAATTTTGTTGTTGAGATTTAGGAAAAATTTAATATATATGATCATATTATTAATAATCTAGCGTCCTTACCACAGGGAACACCATTGTCTTACTCTAATATTTACTACAATTTATTTATTTCTGGGCAGATTGTTTTCTAAATTGACACAAAAATAGTGTTTTTTTGTTATTTCCTAGATAGGGTAGATGGGTAAAAGGATTGGTCGCTCTCAATGGACTAGTTTGGATTGTTTCGCATCCCGACCAGTGTTTTACAATTAATACTGCTACTTTTCATAATAACTACTGTAGCAGCTTCCCTCACAATTCTCTCTCTCTCTCTCTCTCTCTCTCTCTCTCTCTCTCTCTCTCTCTCTCTCTCTCTCTCTCTCTCTCTCTCTCTCCATATGCCCCCCCTCTCTCTCTTTCTCTCTCCATATGCCCTCTCTCTCTCTCTCTCTCTCTCTCTCTCTCTCTCTCTCTCTCTCTCTATCTCTCACTGCGTGTGTTAGTGTATGAATGCATAGGTGAGCATGTGCATTGGGTTTTCCTTCTATATCTATCTCCATCCTAGTGCAGGGCGCACAATACTTTGCTTAATGTGCAGGACGGGTTGCTTCCCTCTATTTAGCAAATTTAAAGGGGGGGGGGGTATGTTGTTGGAAGATTTATTTTGTTAACAATGATGCAAGTACTTCAATCAGGATTTAGTGAGTACAGTAGGTTATACATTTGTGGTTTGTGTGTCCATTTGTTGCACTATTTCGGTGCCACAAGTTTTGAATACAGGCTATATATAGGGTATGTAACAATATTCGGACGTAGAAAGCACCACACTTTCTACGTCCCTTTGGACTATTTGCATTCCTCTCCCAGGCATTATCTCTCTCTTTCTCCACCCCTGTCAAAACAACAATATGCTAAATACCAAATGACCATCAGTTAAAATACTAAATTACGACAATAACTAATTTTAAATAATTCTAAACCAAGAACCTTATTGGCTGTTTTCTTTCGCTGACGTCATAATCACCGCTCTGTATTGTTCACGTCTGTCTACCGTAACCTAGGAAGGTCAGAAGGAAAACTGTTAGAATATTATATCGCAGAAAAACGGAACTGTCAGTTATGTTGAGGTGATTCCCTGCGAACAATTCGGAAATCGCTGGGATTAAAAATCAGACTAATAAAACACAAAACCCCGCCAAATGTCTCGCTCGCAGCACGTGCTTAACTTCATCCACTTCCGGTGGCCGCCTGTAATGTCGGTGTCTGTAAAGTAGGTAATCGTGTATAGTGATTCACAGAAGATGATCAATATCCAGTCATAAAATAATCCTCCGTGTTTCGCCCGGCTGTCGATACGCTGACGTAGGTTTCTGTTTCTTTTCACGCGAAGCGTAACAAAATAACAGATACCAGTTAACGATGATTGCTGAACTTTCCAAGTAAATAGAATAATAAATGAAAAGAAAGTTCGCACTTGGCAAACTTTGACGAGTGCTCGAGAAGTAGGAATTTTGGACTTAATGAGGAGCAAAACAGTTACCGCTGACGGTTTCACATGGATTAAATAATGGCGGCATGATGTGTTAGAGAGAGCAAAAAGGTCAAATCCAAACTGTCCACTGAAATAAACACTCCTGAAATAGATTTCTACCTTTGACTTTGCAACGCAAGCACCGTGAATATATAATATATATTTAGATAGGAAAGATGTTTAAATTTCTCTTTAACCTTTTTTTTAAGGCCATGTACCAACTCGGTTGTTTGTTTTTTTCTTCTTTTTTTTTCTTTTTTTCGGGGGGTGGGGGGTGTTTTTGTTTAACGACACGCTAAAGTAAAGCACATTGATTTCCCAATCATCGGCTATTGGATATCAAACATTTGGTAATTCTGACATGTAGTCTTAGAGAGGAAACCCGCTACATATTTCCATTAGTAGCAAGAGATCTTTTACAAATATATATACACCATCTCACAGACAGGATAGCACATATATACCAGTCGTGGTGCACTGGCTGGGACGAGAAATAGCCCAAATAGGCCCACCTACGGAGATCGATCCCAGACCGACCGTGCATCAAGCGAGCGCTTTACTACTGGGATACGTTAAGGACCATACAGATATAGAGAGGAAACCCGCTGTCGCCACTTTATGGGCTACTCTTTTCGATTAGAAGCAAGGGATCTTTATATGCACCATTAAGGACTGGAATGGAGTCAATTTATTATTATTATTATTTTTTTTTTTATTTTTTTTTTTTTTTTTGACTGCCCGCTCTATTTGCAACTAATTCATTTCATATTTAAGCCAGACGCAAAGAACTTAAAAATATATATATAATTGTAAATTTAGTTATTATGATGCATTCAAAATAAACAAATTTGTTTCGTTTCGTTTTGTTTTTGTTTTTGTTTGTTTTTTCTGGCGTTTTTTCTTTTTTCTTCTTCTTTCATTTCTAATTCAAATTGTAAATTCCATAGCCTTATTACCCCACCAACCCCTCCTGTCTTGGACTATGACGATGAGCCCAATACAGTCGTGCTTTAACCTTCAGTGGATGTAAGCACGAGATTGTCCCCCCCCCGTACAAAAATGGGAACTCGTACGCCTACTTAAGTCATCATATGACGTAAAGTGTCTGTAAGTGACATGTGACGTCATGCTGTGAAATAAGCGGTTTACGTTAGACAATAGGGTACCGTATAGACCAGTATATCACGCCACCGGCCACGTTTACGCAGTGGTTAAGCCATCGGACTACAGGCTGGTACGTACAGGGTTCGCAGCCCGGTACCGGCTCCAACCCAGAGCGAGTTCTTAAGAGCTCAATGGGTAGGTGTAAGGCCACTACACCCTCTTCTCTTTCACTAACCACATAACCAACTAACAAGTAACCCGCTGTCCTGAACAGACAGTCCAGATAGCTGAGATGTGTGCCTAGGACAGCGTGCTTGAACCTTAATTGGATATAAGCACAAAAATAAGTTGAAAGGAAAGGAAATATTTCACGCCGTCATACATAATGAGTTTACACTAATGGCGATTATCACACATTTAAGACAAAATTTCTGTCACCTGCTGTTCTTGAAATTAACGGTATAGTATGAAAGCCAACAGTAAATTGTGTCGTAATTTGAGGTCATTAAACAATTACGTAATGGGATGCGTTACAAAATGTCCGGGCAGAGGGAGGTTGGTGTTTGTAACAGTAACGTAAAGTTTTTCAAATCGATGTTTTACAAACCTTCTGCAATACTTACAGTTTGACGAGGGCAAATGCTCTTGCTCGCGTGTGGTAGAGAATAACGATTTGTGCGTGGGCGAATCATTGCTCGCCTCATCACACAGATAATATCGCTAATTTATTTTATTCAAGATTACTATGGATTTGACAATGAGAGCAATTGCTCACCTACATAATTTCAGGAAAGTAACAATGTTCAAATGTTCATCTCTGACTTGTAGCCATTGATGGACTTGTTTTTTCCCGTTGAAACCATAGTACCACAACTAGTACATCAAAGGACGATGTGAATATTGTTCTGCCAATAGGGAAAGCATTAATCCTACAGGACATTCCAAATTCCATAGCATCCAAACCAACCCTCCGCCTGCTACCGACTCTTGCCAATGCAGGCCGTCCCTTCTCCCACCCACCCCAACCTTTTCCTGTCCTGGACGGAGGAGCCGGCCGAGGCGACACCGGCACATGACAGGCGTTCGCTAAAACAGCTTGCTCTGAATGTGTACGTTAATCCCTTTAACATAACATAACATAACACAACATCTGTCGATCTGTCGATAGGAGTAGCCTATGTACCGGTAGCCGGTCTCTCTCTCCTCTCTCTCTCTCTCTCTCTCTCTCTCTCTCTCTCTCTCTCTCTCTCTCTCTCTCTCTCTCTCTCTCTCTCTCTCTCTCTCTCTCTCTCTCTCTCTCTCTCTCTCTCCGAAATGGTATGTACTAATCTGCCTGTGTGGATGGTGCATATAAAACATCCATTATTGTCTGTCTAAAAGGTACCCCCATGGCGTGTCGGAAGCGGATTTTCTCTCTCCTTAACCATCATGTCCGACTGTAATTGAAATGTGTTGAGTGCGAATGTCATTAAGTAAAACATTTCTTCCCTCCAATTACACGTACGTGCGTGTGCAGAGGGGGTGGGGTGGTAGTTGAGGTCGACCCCCTACCCCCGCCACGAGCGAAATTTCTTTTTTCCGATCTAATTTCAGGGGCAGCATACCCCCCCCCCTCCAAAAAAACAACAACAAACAAACAAACAAACAAACCAAAACAAATAACAATTTTTTTTGGCACCACAGTCTTGACCCCTCTCCTGCTAAAATTCTTGCACACACACCTGAAATGACAGTAATTTTGGAAACTGCTTAGGCGTTTTAATACAACCAACATCCCTTTTTCCCCCATCCTTTTCTTGCTATTATGAAAATCGTTTGTTACCGTATTGACAACAATAAACTGTTATTTATCTTCCCTAACGACCGACCTGTCCATCGACCAAGCGTGACTTGGTTTGTTAATTATTCACTGATCGTTATCCACTCAATTTTCTTTACGGGAGTTTGGCACACCATGTTTCCGGGCCAAAAAAGCATCGTTTGCGTGAACAAAATAATGTGATGTTGCAGGCACTCATTTTAGCTTTGGACATAATTATGTTATCACCTGCTCGGCCTTGGGCTTTGGCGAGTAAATATAGTGTGAGACTAATTAAAACGGAAAGGAATATATGAGTTAAAAATGTTCAATATATGATACTTTAAAAAAAAGAGAAAAAAAAGAGGAGTTAAACTTGAAAGAAAGAATGAGTAAAACGTGAGTATCCTAGCTAACATGTTGCTGGTTAGAAGAGGCATTTATTTAACTTCAATAAAGCGAGGAATAAAATACAGTAACAATTTCACAACTTGTTACTGCAAATGCCTCTTCTCTGTCTTCTTCTTCTTCTTCTTCTTCTGTTTTTCCCACCTTTTCTCCCAACTCCTCTGTTCTATTGCATCTCTGTGCACCTGGCAATATGATTAGTACGTTCAATATTCCTTCTTTCTTTCATTCATTTCTTTCATTTTAACTTTATTCCCAGTTATGGTTCAAGCACGCTGTCCTGGGCACACACATTCAGCTGCAGCTATCTGGGTTTTTTTTTTTCACCAAGGACACAGGTTAATGGTTAGTTGTTAGTGAGACAGAAGATCAGGTCAAGTCATAGGTTTTAACGTGCACATTCAGAACAAGCTGTTGTAGCACACGCCTGTCATGAGCGCAGGTGTCGACTTTCGCCGGCTCCTCCGTCCAGGACAGGAAAGAGACAGAAGTGGGTGTAGTGGTCTTACACCTCTCCATGGATCTGTTAGAATAGGCTCTTTGTGGAAGCCGGTACCGGAATGCGAACCCAGTACTTACTAGCCTTAATGCCAATGGCATAACCACTAAACTACACTGAGGTCAGTCTGGATCAACGGCAGGACGTCGATTTTGAAGTTATTGATAAAATCTAAAAGCGACGTCCTGCTATTCTTTCTTAACTTGCAGTCGTGCCCGAGAGATCCGGCCAGGGATGGACGTGCCTGAACCTTAATTGGATATAGACAGGTGAAAAGACTTGCCCAATCCCAAATGGCAATATTTAATTGGTAATCTAAGGCAGAACAATGCATGACGCACACTAATGGGGCTTTTCGACAGGGGCTGTCTCAAAAGTAAGAAAACAGGACGGAAAGGATCTGGCCTCGGTGGTGTAATGGTTGAGGCCTCGGTGGTGTAATGCTTGAGGCCTCGGTGGTGTAATGGTTGAGACATCGGGCATACGGCTGGTAGATACTGGATTCGAACTTCGGTACCGACTCCCAACCAGAGCATGTTTAACGACAGGGGCTGTCTCATAAGTAAGAACACACGACAGAAAGAGACTTTTCTCCGGAGTTTAGTAGTTAAGCCATCGGACATAAGTCTGGCCGGTACTGGGTTCGAATCCCAGTACCGGCTCCCACCCAGAGTGAGTTTAACGACAGAGGCTGTCTCATAAGTAAGAAAACACGACAGAAAGAGACTGTACTCCAATGTATAGTAGTTAAGACATCGGGCATAATGCTGGTATGTACTGTTTTCGAATACAATACAAAATAATATACAAAACTATAGGTACAATACACAAAGTTATAATATAGGATACGAAAATATAGATACAATATAAAATAATATATAGGATATAAAAGTATTTAAGTATATACAAAGCTATATACAGAACACAAAAGGATTTGTACAATACACAATAATATACAAGCTATATAGATACAGTACACAACATAATACAAACGTATTAACACAATACACAGAATAATGATACGAGATATAATACAAATCCACGCTTTCTAAATTTACCGATTTCAAAATAATATTCATCACTTAGCTTCAGTACATTTGTAACTTCTGTACCTATACCTGTGCTATCAACAATAGAAATGTTCGTTTCTATCTCATTACATTTCCACAAAAGACCATCGCATTTTTTGTCACGGTTTATCTAATCGAAATATTATCTTTCTCCGATCAACGCGCCTGCAGACGTTAATCGAAAATCTGGTTTGTAAAGACAGCGAGCCAGGGGTGGAGCCTGCAGACCTGGTGTCTGTTATTTTGATTACCAAACTGTATACCACACCTATTACAATATTTTGTAATGTGTTGGTAACCAAACAAAGAAATCGTGCTAATACACAAACGAGGTATTACGTGACCCGGTTCGGCCCTAACCTCAATATTGGTCGAGGTGTCCCGCATTGTAAATTAAGCTTCTGTTTCGTTACGCAATCACGCGCGCCACGCCCTAATGTTTAATACATATTAATTAGGTTCAATTTATAGTTGATGGGCTTGTGTTAGACACAGAGAATGCAACCAATATGATCTGCGGTTAGATACATACCATGTATCTTATCAGGATTTGTTTCAAAACGTACCTAACGAATGCTGACTTATTTGTCTCTGTCCCTAAAAACCGTGGTGTGTGCTGTCATGTCTGTGTGAAGTGTATAATATTATATATAAAAGGTTGCTAATGGGAAAAGATAGCGGGTTCCATCTACGATTACGTCAGACTTATTTCTCCTGTTTGTGTCTCTCTTTTTACATGTCTGTCTGTCTGTATCTGTCTATCTGGGGCGGGACGTAGCCCAGTGGTAAAGCGTTCGCTTGATGCGCGGTCGGTCCTGGGTCGATCTCCGTCGGTGGGCCCATTGGGCTATTTCTCGTTCCAGCCAGTGCACCACGACTGGTATATCAAAGGCCGTGGTATGTGTTATCCTGTCTGTGGGATGGTGCATATAAAAGATCCCTTGCTGCTAATCGAAAAGTGTAGCCCATGAAGTGGCGACAGCGGGTTTCCTCTCTCAATATCTATGTGATCCGTAACCATATGTCTGACGCCATATAACCGTAAATAAAATGTGCTGAGTGCGTCGTTAAATAAAACATTTCCTTCCTATCTATCTGGGGCAGAACGTAGCCCAGTAGTAAAGCGCTCGATTGATGCGCGGTCGGTCTAAGATCGATCCCCAGTCAGTGCGCCACGACTGGTATATCAAAGGCCGTGACATTTGCCTGTAGGATGGTGCGTATAAAAGATCCCTTGCTACTAATAGAAAAATGTAGCGGGTTTCCTCTCTAAGACTATATGTCAAAAATAACAAATATTAGACATCCAATAGCCAATGTGCTCTAGTGTTGTCATTAAACAAACAAACAAAAACTATCTATATATCTGTCTGTCTGTCTGTCTGTTTATCTGTCTGTCTGTCTGTTTATCTATCTATTAATAAAACCATGATGACAGGGCCGTAGCTAGGATTTTTAGGGTTTTTTTAAATTTTTGTTAAATTTTTATTTTTATTTTATTTTATTATTTTATTTTTTTTTGGGGGGGGGGGTAGTTAATAGTCTAAAACACCATAAACGGTTAAGAAGAGAATTTTCTTTAAGTTTCTATAATTTTTTTCCCGATTTTTTTTCTGCCCTGGATAATGATGTCTTACATGTCTTTTTTTTTTTGTCTTTTTTTTCCCCGACTATTGTCCGATCCGCTTCTTATTCTCGACAAAATATAATGAATAGCCAACTTGTGAAGTAAACCAGTATATTGAGTCACGTACTACAATTAATACACTTGTATGAACCACGGGGTATACAAATGCAACGAAAATTGGGTGTAAAGAATGGAACTTTGAATCATGCCAGTATATTAAATTTCTAAGACAAACTCACTGATGCGGCAATGTGATTTTTATTATTAAATCAGAGCCATTCAAACATGTCTTTATGACGAAATATTAGCTATTAATGTATCGGAAACAAACTGAAGATGAAAGAGTGTCATTTGATCATTAATTTAAAAATGGAATTCAACGAAACGATTTGGCACGTAGTCTTAGATCCATGGGCGTATGGGGACTCTTTGATTTAGGGGGGCTGGAGGGGTTGATTTGCCCGAAATTTAACCCAGATAAAAACTGCCCGAATTTCCCCCCTGTTTTTCCCGAAGCAAGGGGCATGCTTTATCCTAGTTTATCCGGTTTATCCTAATAGCACATGTAGCACGTGCTACGTTTCCCGCGCTTCAGGGGGCCCCGCGGTAATGTGTAGATTTATTTATTTTCCACAGGTCATTTTCCCCTCTCCGCGAGGGGGTTGCAAAATATATATCCTGGGAAGGGGGTCCCGCTGTTATTTACAGGCCCCGCGGATCCTTAAACCGGCTCTGCGTAGTGTACGTTATAGGACTTGGTCCTGTTTATCAGGATAAATAATATTGCGTCCGAATTAATAAAATAATGGCCCGAAGTTACGAAACCTGTTTTCTTAAACGCAGATGTTTACGCATTGTAAAGTATGTGGTTACACGCGTGTAAGACATAAATAGGCTTTGTAAATTCGACCCAATGTCTGTCTGTCTGTCTGTCTGTCTGTCTGCCAGACTGTCATCCATCAGGAATCCATCCACCGATCCAGCCTATAGCCTAGGTTCAAGCACACTGTCCTGTAGTTAATGTTACGGCATTTTAAAATGTATGTCCAAGTTAGCCATATCCCTCCCCTCTGTCTCTGTCTCTCTCTGTTTGTCTGTCTTTCTCTCTCCATTTGTCTGTCTCTGTCTCTCTCTGTCTCTCTCCCTCTGTCTCACACACACACACACACACACACACACACACACACGCACACACATACATACACACACGCACGCACACACACACACACACACACACACACACACATACACACACAGTCAGCTGGACTCTGAACAGTGTTTCAATGGCTATATGTTAATGGTTTGTGAATATGTTCAACCGATTTGAAACTTTAAAGGGACATTCTTGAGTTTGCTGCATTGTAAGATATTTCTACGATTAAACTTACATATTAAATATATTTTCTTGTTTAGAATATCAGTGTCTCTATATTCAATGTGTTTCTGGTCGTTTTAGTATTTGTAAGAAGCCCAAACTGGATTTTGTCTTCAAATAATTTCGTACGTACACACACACACACACACACACACACACACACACACACACACACTTATACTTATATTTTATATATATATATATATATATATATATATATATATATATATATATATATATATAAAGAAATATAATATAACCTAGTACAAATAAATCAGAAACACGTTTAATATACAGCCACTAATATTATATGCACAAATATACATTTGATATGTAATTACAATTGTTAAAACGTCTCTGTTAGTCGATAACATCTTAAAAATTCACATTTGGCGGACTATGTTCAGCTTAAACCCATAATATCTGTGTTGGTATGCGATGTTTTGACCTGTTATGATATCAGACATATGTAACCATGGAAACAAGTCTAAATGTCTTTGACTCACCTGCTTATCATCTGGAGTGGCTCGAAGTACCTGTTATTATTTAAACAGAACAACTTACACGGCACGTTTACACAACTGTCTTATTCGAGTTATCCCGCAGAAACCCGTGTTGACATAAATATGTCTTGTGAACAACTCGCAGTTGTTCAAATCTATCTCTTGTATTTAAATTTTCTGTATTTTTTAAAAGTGTTTGCTGACATAATGCTGGTCCTGTTTGACAGAGAGAGGAATTTCAAGATCGTATCTTAATCGATTCAACAACATGCCAACAAAAAGAAGAAAACCCACCCAACAACAGTAGATGTGATTGGGGGAGGTGTCAAAAAGCAAGCACCACCCCTCAAAATGAAGATTAATCGTAGGGCCTAACTAATTTATTATTAACCCCGTGTATTAAAATTTAAAGACAATTCAAAATCTAGACTTTAAAATTGTAGGTTACGTTACATTAATTTTCATCATTTATTAAATAGGTCCTGTATTTTATTATTTGGATGATAAATTGTACAGTTCCTATTAGTTATCTGTACTAAAATAAAATTATAGATATGAATAAACATATATTAAAGCACTCCACCCGCCTCAAAAAAATAAACAACGAAAAAACTCACACAAACCCCCCCACCCCAAAACACACGAGAAAAGTGTAGGGTGGGATGGGTTTCGCCGCACCCCCCCCCCCCCCCCCGTTCCGCGGCACCTAAAAATAGGCACTATACATGTAGGTATAGGTAAAAAAATTGTTCTTATAAAAAATTATATTCATTTAAAATTAATTTGTAAGTGTGTGTGTGTGTGTGTGTGTGTGTGTGTGTGTGTGTGTGTGTGTGTGTGATTGTGTTTGTAATAATGACAGGAAATTTGGCTATATAATATTAAAAAATATATATTCATAATCATAATCATACTGATAAAATTATTATAGTTCAAAATGTAATTTGAATAAAACACACAATCATTGTATTTATAACTAACATTTTTACACGAGAAAGAACTCAAATCAAACAATTGCATGTATGGTATCGATGTAGCTGTTTCGAACATTATAGGAGAAGCCACGGTGACGTCACATGTTTTGATCACGTGGTACCGCGCGAGCGCTGGTAGGCAAGAAACCAGTTGACAATACTGGCATTAGTAGTAATGAACAATCGAATGTTTTTCCGTCAATTAAATCAGTGTAGACTAGTTTTGATGAATGGTATTTTGTCATGGTAATTTCATACGTTGTTGTTAGATGCACAAGTCACTGTAGTAAGGATTATGAAATTAGTTTCATCAAATACAGTGGAAGCGAAACGTTGAACAGTTAAAGCTGACAACAATCAACTTTGCCCATCCCACAACGGAGATCGTCATTTTATACAAGGTTTGTTGTATGTTATTCATTCGTAATACTAATACACGTCAGTATTTATTGAAATGAAAATTGAAAAGATAATAAAAAAAAATAATAATAAAAATAAAAGCCCCCACCAAACTGACATGGAAACAAAGATGCCCTGTGAACAGTAGGCCTACCCAGTCAATCGACAAACAACGTTTTATGTAACTTTTTGTTTGTATTGACAGATCCATTATAGTGGGTAAAACAAAAAATCTGAATATATTTTATATTGTATTATGCCATAAAATATGTAGGTGGCTGGAGTATTTATATTTTTAATTAAATAACAGGGGAGTGTGTGTGTGTGTGTGTGTACAATCAAGCATATATATATTGTTTCATATGAAAATGGTTCTGAAATATTTCCATTTATTAATTATATTATATGTTAATTATAATGTTTTACTTTTTGTATTGAAGAAGTGATCCACAGGTGTATTTGTAATGTGTAAGTTGATTTTTTAATAATAAAATAAAAGGTATAAACATTTCAGGGTGGGATATCAAATGTATTAAATCATTTGTTTGGGATTAAAAATAAGTAAATACTAATAATAAAACTGGATATTGATCCACAAGTTGGTGATAGCCACCATATTTTATTAAAAACATAAATTATGTTACATGCATTTATTATATAAGTTATCTGAATTTGTTTGCAGCAAATAAAGAAAGAAAAGGGGAGCTGATTGTATTTACAAGTATTATTGTCATCAGTGACAGATGTCAATATGTCTTCACAAATACATTTATGTGTATTCAAATATTTCCATAATATTCAATATTCACAATATAAAACTTTCATACTTATATATCATAGAAATTTACCAACTTTCTTATTTTTTTCTAGGTATCAGTGATCCCTGTTTGTGGACAAAAAGAGAACCGGCAACTCTTGGATGAAAAAATGGGCCTTTCACGATGAATTAAGGGCGTTTAAGTTTTAGGGTGAATTAAGGGATGCTAAGGAGAACACTGGTATTGGATTCAGCGATTCTTTTCTACAGTATCTCATGTTTCTGTGCATAAGAAGAATACCAGAACCTTTTTCACTGACTTTCCAAACTACCATGTGCAATATTATTGGGGCTATCCAGTATGTGATGATGACATTGATAACACTTGGATTTAATCTTTTTTTACCAGGATCTCTATTTTCTAATAAAAACAGACTTTACAAAATCAATAAAATTATATCGAGAAACAATAGACAACACATATTATTATTTTCTTTTTCTATTATCATTATAAACCAATGATCAAATGATATTTTGCATTGTGTTAATGTGTGTCTTACATTTAAACATTGTATTGTTACCATTTACAGTAATTTGTTGTTTTAACTGGTTTATTAATCAGGTTGAAAGTGATAGCCTTTGAAACTGTGCCTCTTGTCAAAGGTAACTGACACTGTTTTAGATTTGAAAGGAAGGAATCTTTTTATTTAACAATGCAATCAAGTCATTTTAATTACGGATATATAGAGTCCGACATGTTTAGGGATCACACAGATAATATTAGGGAGGAAACCTGCTGCTGTCACACAATGGATTACTCTTTCCGATTAACAATAAGGGATCTTTTATATGCATCAGCCCACAGACAGGATAATAAATAGTGTAGCCTTTGTTACACCAGTTGTAGAGCACTGGCTGGAATGAGAAATAGCCCTATAGGACCACCAACAGGAATCAATCCTAGATCGACTGCGTATTAAACTATGTCCTGGCCTGCATGGGATTAGGCGATTAAAATATTAATGGCAATTTTTATGTATATATATATATATAAAAATAATGCTACAAAATGTTCTGAAGATGTAAAGCACAAAGGTGAGGGACCAAGTAAATTAAATTTGAGATGTATCCGGTTTAAAAGGCTAAGTTCTGTACTAATATTTAAAAAGGGACGCTGTAGCTAGAGGGAGAAATGTATGTGTGGTCATGGAACATGTATGGAAACTAAATTTAGGTTCCTCCATTTTAATACAATGTGTTAATATGTATCCGATATCAACAAGTTTAAGGAATAAAAAAGGACTTGATAAAATTAATAGTTTTAAAAGTTTTTGTAAAGTTTTCTAATAAGATACTTGCTTAAATTTATTGTTCATGAAAAGCCTTACAAATGAACCAGTAGACAAGTCTGATGTGTTATATATATATATATAACTACTGTCTATATACTGTCTACTGGTTGTTCATTTGTAACAAATGTTCATATATATATATATATATATATATATATATATATATATATGTATGTGTATCTATATGTACATATATATGTATCTATATGTACATATATATGTATATGTATATATACATATATGCATATATATATATATATATATATATATGGGTTATTTAAAATTGTTTAAAGAAATAATTTCCTTTAACAAAGTGTAGGCCAATTATTTCTTTTAAACAGTTTTAAATAAAAATATAGGCTACTCGTTTTATTTTATTAGTTTTATTTGTGTGTGCGCGCGCTCGTTTGTAATGCTTTACTTGAAATATGGACCAGACGCTTTAAAAATACATGGACTAAAAATATTTATTCAGGTGAAAAGAAAAAGAAAAAAAAAGGAAGTTTGCTATAGTTTTGAACTCGGTCAATCGTCAAATTTTATGGGTGGAAAGAGTACATGTATCTCCTCCATACAGGAGCTATGTAGAATAGCGTTCCCGTGCTACAAGCGGTAATTTAAGCACGTGTTGGCCATTCTTTGCTATTCACGCTACGCTAGTTCGCTTTGTTACTAATGGCCATTATGATAGACTTCTGCCTACCAGATGCGCGCGCATGCTGATACGTGACGTCACTTCCCTAAACACATGGCTTCTCCTATTAATCGAACGGGAATTGTTACATGGTCTATCAATCTGCCCGAAACCCGACGACTTATCTGATATGCAGGTGATAGGTGTTTTTGTCTCGTTTCATTTACACCTTATACATTAATTAGATAACACACCAAAATCCAATTTCGACTCCCCATTCATTAATGATGATCCATGCCGAACCGAGAAGCGTCACGGACGTGTTTCCCTAGCGACGAGGTCAGAGGTCGCCATAGGACTGTAAACAAATCACATCCCACAACCGCTCTGTAAACCGGAAAGAGGTCTCAACGAAAAGACAGAATGTAAAATGCGTTTGCATATCGGTGTTTTTTCTGTGACAAATACTGGAAAAGTAAGATGACAACTGCTACTATGTCAACGCAGTCTGTTGAAACGAAGAATTTAGAACAGGCTAAACATTTCAATTTCTACAGAAATGGTGACAGGTATTTTCCCGGACGCCGTTACACGTGGAATAGGCGAGCCGTGCGAACTTTTGAAGCGTTTCTCGGAGAAGTCACACACTGTGTCAAGCTTCAAACTGGAGCTGTGCGGAAATTATACACACCCAATGGAGGCCACAGGGTTAAAGATTTGTCCAGCATGCAAGATGGAGGGTCGTATGTGGCAGCAGGTCAAGATTCGTTTAAACCCCTCGAGTGAGTATTTTCACTAGCTGTCAGGGGTTGAAAATTTCCTGTTTTTGAAGCCACCATATCCCGTGATCTGTAGGCGACACTGCCGGGGTGTGGGTAGTACCCTCATTTCACTTTTTTTTTTTTTTTTTTTAGAAAGTAGAATTCATGATAACCTTTGCCCTTTATTGCATTCAGATTTTATTGCTGTATTTACTAATTTAGGTCTACACACAACAAACCTTCTTTGAGGAAAACCCACGCTCTACCCGTCCAGGCCCCCCCCCCCCCACCCCCGCCACCCCACCCCCATCCTGAAAACCTCGTTTAATGCAGTCCTTTACATTAAGTTTTCTTTCTAGGAGCCAGATGTTTCCTACTTCTATTTTTATATAGATAGTATGAAATGTTTTAATCAGCAAATGAAAAAAAAATTGTTGCATGTTTATGACCGAATTGGTCTCAATGTAGGCCCTAGAGGGCTGATTTAATGTTAACTGAAAAAGAAAACATAATATGTATATTTGGTATCATTATTAAACTATAAAATACACTTTATTTAAAACTAAATTAGTGTTATTATATCACCATGACAACTAATGACTTAACATTTAATTTATATCACCATGATTTAATCTGTCATTCGGAAATTGCCAAATGCAAGTTAACTGCCTTTAATTTGGCAAATGCATTTCATTATGAAATCACCAGGAAACTAATTTTAAAATGCAATTTATAAATAAAATTCCTTAAAAAAGTCATAATTTTGTTATATTTTGTTTGACTAAATGAAACAACTTTGATGACATATTTTGTGACCAAATTTGCCAGATAACTACCATAATTTAATTATTTGGGTCCAGCTTAAATCTTATATCACCATAAAATAACAACATGAAATGGTATTTTCTTAAGATTTTAGAACAAAACATGTTTCTGTACATTGCTTGGTTCCTATGGTGACCAGAATCCTATCCAAAAAGTTTTTAAAAATATGAAAGCTAAAATTAATTTATCTTTTTTTTCATTTTTTTTCATTTGAGTGTGGTATGAATTAAAAATTATATTAAAAATTGTATTTTTGAATGTTTAAAAAAAAATACTTAGCACACTTTTGAGACTTATATACATCACTCACCCGATACTTTCAGAGGTAATGGATTGTGAGTGCTTTAATAGTCTTATACAGACCTGTACACAGGGAGCAGGGGTGTGTGTGTGTGCGATGGGTGCGTATACCCCCCACCCCACCCCGAAATTACCAAAGGTCCAAATATTTTCTATCAAATTTAGATAATGTTGTGTAAACATTTTTTACATTTTTTGTTTTTTTTTGCTTCAATTACAGTTTAAAAGAAATTAAGTTTTAGACATTGTTGGTCCCATCACAAGGAATTCGCATTCCCCAACCATTAAAAATCTCCCCAACCATTAAAAATCCTGCGTACGGGCCTGTTATATATTCAAGATTAAAAATATTGTTACTGTCAGTACCGTAATATTTTCTTCGCACCCCCAAAATTACCAAAAGGTCCAAATGTTTTCTATCAAATTTAGATAACATTGCATAAACATTAAAACTAAATTTAATTTTTTTAGCGCTTTAAATAGAGTCTAAAATAAATTGAGTCTTAGCCACTGTTGGTCCCATCACAAGGAATTCGCATTCCAACCATTAAAAATCCTGTGTACAGGCCTGTTATATTCAAGATTAAAAATATTGTTACTGTACGTTAGTACATGTACCTTAATATTTTCTTCAATATCTTATTTAACACGCAGTTTATTTTATGTTGTTTGTCCTGTCCTACCGGAAGAATATTATTGATTCGTACAGCGGCCATTCACCAACTATAGCCACAGGTTTCTTCGTCCTTTACCGATAATCCTCGGTGAATTATTTATGGCAGATTAATTGGTTCATATGTCTTTATCCAATTACTGCTAGTGGTTTTATTGTTTGCTCTCGTGATATAATTAAATTACGTCGAGAGGGATTAATATTCATATATTACAGAATAATTTGTTTACACTGACCCCGATTTTTACAGCAGGTGTGATAATGTGACCTAGACATATTAGTGGTGTTCCAGTCATCAGTTATAATCGGAGGAAAATATCAGTTGTGTTCTGACGATTTCTCGTTCCAGCCAGGGATGGTGCATATAAAAGATCCCTTGCAACTAATAAAAAAAAATGTAGCTGGTTTCCTTTCTAAGACTGTATGTAAAAATTACCAATTGTTTGACATCCAGTAGCCAATGATTAATATCTCGCTCCAGCCATTGCACCACGACTGGTACATCAAAGGCCGTGGTATGTGCTATCCTGTCTATGGGATGGTGCATATAAAAGATCCCTTGCTGCTAATTGAAAAAGAGTAGCGCATGAAGTGGCGACAGCGGGTTTCCTCTCTCAATAACTGTGTGGTCCTTAACCATATGTCAAACGCCATATAACCGTAAATAAGTGCGTTGTTAAATAAAACATTTCCTTCCTTCTTCCTGACGAAGTGATGATCGATGTTGAAAGTTCATAATCAATTGTGGCGGATAACATTAACTGTAAAATTATTCTGGATGTAGCAGGCCTTATATGATTTAAAATATGAAGAAAGAAAAAGTTAAAGTAAAAAAGGTGGGCTAAAAACAGCTTTTTAAGTTGTAGGCGGGTTATTTTTAATTGACTGAGAACAAGTGGGTCTCCTTAAAAGTGTGTTGTTTCAAAGCAGGACATATTTCTTATGACATGCTATTAAAAACAAAATAACAGCAGGCCATATATTCCATTGGGCTATTTCTTGTTCCAGCCAGTGCACCACCACTGGTATATATCAAAGGCCATGGTATGTGTTATCCTTTCTGTGGAATGGTGCATATAAAAGATCCCTTGCTATTAATGGAAAAATTTAACAGGTTTCCTATCTATTTCAAAATTACCAAATGTTTGTCATCCAATAACAGATGATTAATAAATTAATGTACTCTAGTGGTGTTGTTAAACAAAACAAACAAACTTTCTCTTCCTTTTGGTGGGCTAAATTTCTAGTTCCAGCCAGTGTTCCACGACTGGTGTAACAATGGCTGTGATATGTACAATCCTGTCTGTGGGATGGTGCATATAAAAGATCCCTTGCTGCTAATCAAAAACAGTAGCCCATGAAGTGGCGACAACGGGTTTCCTCTCTCAATATCTGTGTGGTGCTAAACCATATGTCTGATGCCATATATAGCCATAAATAAAATGTGTTGAGTGCATCATTAAATAAAACATTTTCCTTCCTTCACATCTGAGATGAGTGATTGTAATTATATAGTACGATACATGCAGACCGTAATGTCTTCTTGGAAGTATTTTTTATTGTCCACCTAAAAATATGGTAACAGCACACTTCCTGCTAGTTGTTTGATTTAACCCCAGCCGGCCCCAATATCATTAAAATGATTCAGTCATTGTTCATTGTGTGTTATTCAAAACTTCTGTTTGACAATGTCATGAATATGTGCAAGCTTTGCCGAAGGTTTTTCCTGTAGAACACAACTCACTTGCTTGGAGCTTAAATATGAGGAGAATTATTTATCAACTTGCATGATATTTTCAAACGTGAAGGACTAGCTGTGAAAATATTCTTATCTTTTTTTTCTTCTAATATTTATTAACTATGAAAAAATTGCCATGGTGGAACTCTGATTATCATTGCATTTACTGATATATATATAGAGATTATTACCAGAGTGTTTTTCGGTATCGTCAATATCACCAGAGGCTCGCATAATACAATTTTTATTCCTAATACCATGTATATGATATTGACGATAACGAAACACACAAGGGTAATAATCTCTTTATCATATAATCTCAAGCTTAATACAACATGTTTTGGTAAACTGTACACACAACTTTAATTCCAGTCCACGATTACTAGATATTCAAATGATGTAAGAATATGTGGTGCAGTGTTTTTTTTATGGAAATGACGTCAAACTCGAATGATGTACTGTCTTTACATCAAAATAAACTAGTGCATAATTTTTTTTTTTAATTTTCTGAATGCTGGACAGCTTTCAGTGTAAAATTGCTAGCGAAATGTTTTTATTTGATGACTATGAATGCATAGTCGTCAATTATGGAGTGTCACCCTAGTACGTTTGCATAAATGTCAGTAAACCTAGTGCCATGACCTTGATTAATTTACATCTAATTTGCAAAATTATCAAATTCTTAAATATAAATACAGTGAAACCCCTATAAACTGGACACCCTTGGGACCAAGTAAAAAGCCAGGTTATAGAGGTATGTGGTTTAGAGAGGTTCTCTTCTGCACAGATATTTAAAAAGGGACTATGAAAAACTTCCGGTTTTGAGGGAATTTCGGTTTATAGGGGTCTGGTTTTGATAGATTTCACTGCAGATACAAATTTGGCTCGTGCCACCCACTTGGAACTGCCCATCATGGCTAGCTCTGGCACTCGCCAAATCCACCAATTGCAAATTTCAAAAACAATTGGCAAATTTTATTTTAATTTGGCAATTGAATAATTTCATGTCAAAAATATATGTCTGCTGACGCAGAACTACCCCGCTAGCCTACCCCTCCACGAAAGATTGTGCCCCCCACCTTACTTTAGATGTGGTTCCTATATGCCTGTAAATATGTACTATATGTATGGCAATCAGCCAGTGGTTTGTCAATCAACCTGGCCTGTTCGTAAGTTCCGCTTTACTATGTTTTGGAGGATTGTCACACAGAAGAGGTCAAGAAATACTGCTTTAGAGCTCTTACAAAATTATATGGCTTGGGATATTGGGTTTTTAATGCAGCAATTTTAATAAATATCCATAACTCTTAATAATAAAATTAAATGCACTACTTTACTTTTTCTTTGTACCTATAGCTTCAGATGTTTTTTTTTGGTGGTTTTCTTTTAACATAGACACTTGTATATAAAATATTTATTTCAATATTTCCTTATTATTAGTATCCTACTGGCCCAACCGAAGGGGACTTTAGTTTTTAACTCCGTCCGTCTGTTAGTCCATCCGTCTGTCTGTCTGTTTATAGCTTTATCATGTATTGTTACAGATAAAGTTTTCCCCATTTTTGATAGAGCTATATGGCCCTTGAACTTAGGAGATAAGAAATTTGTTTTCCGGATGGGTGTTTTCCCACAATGCCTTGACATATTGAACAGAAATTTTGTGTATACTGGTAGCTTTATTATGTCCTGTTGCAGACCAAGTTTCACTTTCATGGCAGTACATTTACCCATTTTTCAGAGAATTATGACCCTTGAATTTAGTGCGATTGTTGGACATTCCTGAGTTTGCTGCAATGTTTAAGATGTTATCGACTAACAGAGAGTTTTTAACGATTGTAATTAAGTATCAAATATATTTTTCTGCATAAAATATTAGTGGCGGTATATTAAACATGTTTCTCATCATTCTAATATTTGTACTGGGTTAAATTTAATTTTATTTCATAAATCCAGTTTGGGCTTCTTACAAATATTAAGACGATCAGAAACACATTGAATATACAGACACAGAAAAGAAAAACAAATATATTTCTTAATTTTTTTTTTTAAACACTATATAAAAATATATTTAATATGTAAGTTTAATCATAGAAATATTTTATTAGTCGGAAACATCTTACAATGCAGCAAACTCGGGAATGTCCCTTTAAGCAGTACTCTCAGAATGTTTGTTTTAAACCTCAAACCTTGTCTTGTTTATTGTCTATTTTAAAGCAGGGGTCTAATTTTTTTAATACTTTTTTTTTGGAGGGGGGTCTCAGCAAGTGTTTGTTTCAGTTTAATAACTGAAATAAGGACACCAAGTCAAGTTGGAGGGACACCAAGGCAAACACTTCCTTCAAAAGAGGTGCACAAAAGCAATTGGGGATTCTAGAATGTTTATCAAATCCACTAGCCATGGGATCAGTGATTTAAAAATTTACTAGCCACCATTAAAATTTCACTATATAGCCCTACTTTACTTTTAAGTTAAAACAATTTTACTAAATAATAGTAATAATCAGATATGTCACCTAAAGAGGGAAATAGAGCTTATAAACACTAACATTGGGAGTTGGGTTGGGTCAGTATATTTATATATACAAAATACACTTAACTGCTACATTTGACACAAAAAACGTCACTAGCCATCGGGCATGGCAATTGTAGTTATTTACTAGCCCAACATTGAATATCACTAGCCATGGCAGTGGGGCTACCATAATCAAGAAGCCCTGTTCAGCCAGCAAATGCTTCGCTAACATTCATGAACTATTTTAATTAGTTCAAAACATGGACATTTAGTTTACTGCGAAGAGCATAAACCAGTCTAGCAGACATTTTTTGACTTGGTCTGGCTGAACGCTTGTAAAATAGTGGTTGATTCCATGAATCTCTATCTAGTACCTCGTCAGTAGGACAGCCACTCCCGAGGAAATCCTTTACTGGAGATTTCATTCTTCTTACACTGCCACAAAGAGGACTGCCTCTCCCAGACTAGTTTACTAACTCAAAGCTAGCCCTTTATTATAGATTAAAACTCGACTCCATATCCGTTACTTCTTAGAAACATGTGCATTTTTTAAAATATGAAAAATGCATTTTGTGATGTTAAAAACACCAGGATGACCAGAAACACTTCAGTTGTATGGAAATGGATAATCAAAACAATAAAATCTGAAGTATAATTTCAATTATCAAAAATGGCTCTAATAGTTACAAAAAATACCTTAGTGTTTAAAAACTAGGGTCAGTCACTTTAATTTTTTTTTCAAAATAAAATATATTACACACAAAATTAAAGGGACATGCCCTA
>NC_054705.1:41561858-41594358 GCF_016097555.1 Gigantopelta aegis | reverse complement strand
ATGTGACGTCATCAAAAAGTCTCTATTGGTTGGAAACATTTTACAATGGTTGTACACTCAAGACTGTCCCTTTAAACTGCAGAAACACAATTAGTTAGTAACAAAATATAAATTATTACATGAAATTATTTCACCAAATTAAAATAAAATTTGGCATGTCTTTAAATTTTGCTGTTGCCAGAGCTAGCCCTTTTTTTATTTATTGGATGGTACATAGTTGTGGCAATCTGATCAACACCATGGAGCAGCCAGTCGTTTGTCTTTAAATTGACATCACACATATGTGTGTTATTGGTGTGTGTTTTCATAAATAACGAATGATGTTCCTACCGACAGGTTAATGAATGATTGTTTAATGACACCCCAGCACAAAAATGGCTATTGGGTGTCAGAAAGGTAACCACCAACAGGCGTATAAGAGATTAGGTTATTTTGTTCCATCCCGAATTCATGAGAGTGACTGGTATGTCACATTGTGTTGAGTAATACTAATAGGTAATGAACATGTATAGTATATTGTCCGATGTTTTGTCTAATTTTATATTGATTTCGCAAGTATCTTGCATAATTGGTAATACTAATAAGTACATACAATATAACATGTATAATATATTAATATCAGACGTTTTGTCTAATTTCATATTACCCGGTAGATTTCAGAAATTTCTTGCATAATTGTTAATACTAATATGTACATACATATATAATATATTAATTATCTGACGGTTTGTCTAATTTCATATACCCGGTAGATTTCACAAATATCTTGCATACATGTAATTTGTAATACTAATAGGTACGTATATGTATAATATATTAATTATCTGACGGTTTGTCTAATTTCATATACCTGGTAGATTTCACAAATATCTTGCATAATTTGTAATACTAATAGGTACGTACATATATAATATATTAATTATCTGACATATAAAATATTGTCTGATGTTATTGTCTAATTGTTTTATATTGGTTTTACAAGTATTTTGTGTAACTGGTATATACGTACGTACATATATATATACATACATACATACATGTACATACATACATACATAATGCTGATTATTGTCAGATATACCGTTTGATGATCAGTATACACATACCTCTCCATGAGAGGTGAACAGTCGCCCAAACTCACTTTATACTAACCCAAACTCACCTTATACTCACCCAAACTCACCGTATACTCACCCAAACTCACGTTATGCTCACCCAAACTCATCTTATACTCACCCAAACTCACTTTATACTTATCCAAACTCACCTTATACTCGCTTAAACTCGCCCAAACTCATGTTATACTCACCCAAACTCGCCGTATACTCACCCAAATTCATGTTATACTCACCTTATACTCACCCAAACTCATGTTATACTTACCCAAACTTACCGTATACTTGCTTAATCTTACCTTATGCTCTCCCAAACTCACCTTATGCTCACCCAAACTCACATATTTCTTGCCCAAACTCACCTTATGCTCTCCCAAACTCACCTTATGCTCGTCCAAACTCACCTTATATATACTTGCCTAAACTCGCATTGTGCTCACCCAAACACACATTATACTCGCCCAAACTGACCTTTTACTCTCCCAAACTCGCCCAAAGATAGACAGTTTCGAGTCTTTCTACACTCGTCTTTCAACGTTTTGATTTAGCATGTATGTGTTGTTATGATGATTATTAAAAAAATTCAGGTGTGTATGTTGAAATTTTACAAGTTTGGGGGGTAACAAAGTGGCAATAGGGAGGGTTAGAGACACGCTTCACCGGAAAATGTATTGGGGGGGGGGGGGGGGGGAAAAAAAATTTTCTTGAGCGGGGTTGGTTGGGGTGGGGATGGGTGTAGGCATGTTTGCCTGAAATGTGTGGAACTGCCCTCTTTATTTGAACATTTCTCACCTGAAATTATCATCAAGGGAGGAGTGGATTTCTCCTCCTATTGTCACAAGACCTGGGTATTTACATGCATAATATATTGTCATACATTCACTTTACTTGGTTCATATTGATTTCACGGGTATGTTACATTCACTGTTATGTATGTACAGACTACATGTATATTGTCAGGTATTCAATTACCATTTCATTGTTCTCCTACACTTTTGACCAGCAATTTTCTGTCAATAATTTATATTCCTTTCAAAGCATATGGGCACATAAATTGTTCATCACTCTTTAGGCCTACGTAGTAAAGTTGGCTTAATTGCTATTATGTCATAACCATATTCTAGTCTTAGTACTCTGCCGTTCAAGAGCTAGATGGACATTTAGATTGTTATGGTCTCTCTCAGCAAGAGATTACTCTAGCGAAAAACATGGAATGACTGATATCACAAGTATACTCTGCCCTTCGAGAGCTAGATGGACATTTAGATGGTTATGGTCTCTTTCTTAGTCAGAGGGTACTCTAGCGAAAAACATGGAATGACTGATATCACGAGTATACTCTGCCCTTCGAGAGCTAGATGGACATTTAGATGGTTATGGTCTCTCTCTTAGTCAGAGGGTACTCTAGCGAAAAACATGGAATGACTGATATCACGAGTATACTCTGCCCTTCGAGAGCTAGATGGACATTTAGATGGTTATGTTCTCTCTCTCAGCAAGAGGGTACTCTGGCAAGATCCCTCCCTTCAGTGTTTATTTAATACATTTAATTAACTGGACCCATCAATTTAGTGGTCTATATTAAACTAGAAAAAAGCACAAAAAACATTCCTTTTCTTTAAAGACAATGAATTGGAGGAATGTTTATGAGTTGTTCAATGAGTTATACCAACCAATTGTTTACGAATATTTTTGGAATAGATGTTATTTTTGTGTGTGTGTGTCCTGGGCCCATATATGCTCACAGTCTCTAATGCCATGACATGTTTACAATTTGCATGGCGTTGTCATGACGTTAAAACTATCAGACTCTTGAGTCTAGTTTGTAAAAGTTTTAATATATAAGCAGAGGGCTTGGTCACAATGGTTATTGGTAAACAGAAACTGGAATTAAACATCTTGCCTATAAATATTTTCGATGCGCTGATGAACATCCACAGGTGCAACTATAAACCAAGTTTCATTGAACTAGGACTTATACTTGTGAGAAACTGATCTAAATATAAAATTTTAATGCAAAAGTTGATGCTTACACATCTGGGCCTAATTCACAAAGGTCTCTTAGGCTCTGCTAGACAACAAAGCATTCTCTTTGCAAGTCTTTTGGCACTGCACTACGAGATCACAAAGTTGCGAGAGTTTAGTGAATTGGGCCCCTGACCACTTTTCTTAAAGGGACATTCCTGACTTTGCTGCATTGTAAAATGTTTCTGACTAAAAAAATATTTCTACGATTAAACTTGCATATACAATACATTTTCTTGTTTAGAATATTAGTGTCTGTATATTCAATGTGTTTCTGGTCGTCGTAATATACTCTTCAAAAGAAGAAACGCAAAACCACATTGTCGTAACATTTGGAGAATTGATTTAATTATTGAATGATGAGTCCGATAATTACCAAATGTTGCAGGATTGTTCACAATTTACTCTAGTCCATTGTGAGTAAGTGATAGGACACGCCACCAAGGTCAAGGTCATCTGGAGTCAATACCGGGTGTGGCCTCCGTGTGTGTTGACAACTGCCTGGCACCGCCTGCCCATTGAAGCAACCAGAGTACGGATGACGTCCCGGGGGATGGTGGCCCACTCGGCCTGCAAGGCTGCTGCCAGCTCGGGCAGGGTCTGGGTCTGTGGTTGTCGCTGTCGGAGGCGTCGGTCCAACTCGTCCCATAGATGCTCAATTGGGTTCAAATCCGGTGATATCGATGGCCAAGGAAGGACATTAATTTTGTTGTTCTGTAGGAAAGCCGTTGTGAGACGTGCTGTGTGAGGCCTGACGTTGTCATGTTGGAACACTGCGTTGGCGTTGGCCATAACTGGAACGATGTGTGGCCGGAGGATCTGGTCAATGTA
This sequence comes from Gigantopelta aegis, assembly GCF_016097555.1. Classification (NCBI taxonomy): domain Eukaryota; kingdom Metazoa; phylum Mollusca; class Gastropoda; order Neomphalida; family Peltospiridae; genus Gigantopelta; species Gigantopelta aegis. The sequence continues at coordinate 41,590,387 of NC_054705.1, read as the reverse complement.
GCCCTGTGCATTCAGGTTGCCCTGCACGTGGACCAGGTCAGTTCTGCCAGTGTGTGAGATGGCTGCCCACACCATGACACTACCCCCGCCGAATCTGTCCACTTCCTGCACACAGTTTGCCGCATAACGTTCACCACGACGCCTATACACGCGACATCTTCCATCATGACGTCGGAGCAGAAATCGGGACTCGTCACTGAACCACACCTGTCTCCATCGCAGTTGAGGCCATTGTCGATGAATCTGGCACCACTGCAGTCGGAGTCGACGGTGTTGTGGTGTTAAGATGACACCTCGAACTGGACGTCTGGCACGAATTCCTACCTCACGTAGGCGGTTCCGTACGGTCTGGTCGGATATCCTGCGCAAACCTGGTATTGCTGCGGCTGTGGAGGTGGCAGTAGTCAATCGTTCCCGAAGGTGGCGTACCCGGATGTAGCGGTCCTGCCCGGGTGTAGTGACCCGTGGTCGACCGGATCTAGGGAGGTCACGTGTTGATCCATGTTGCTGGTAACGGTCCCACAGTCTGGAGATGGTGCTTGGGGACACATGGAATGCCCTGGCAACGGCCGTTCTGGATTCGCCTGCGTCTAGTCAGCCAATGGCATTGTTTCTCTGCAGTTCACTGAGACGTGGCATGTCCTGGATTGTCAACTGTCGGCCAGATACAGAGGCCAGGCAAGCGAACACCCTGCACTTTTATACTGTCGGTGTTCATGTTGCACGTGCAGACAACGCACGTGCAGTGGTGACATGGTTTGCACGTGGCTGCGTTTTTGCGAATATTCACATTTTGGAACTTTATTGTACAGTAGCTGCGTTTTATCGAATGTAACCGTGGGAATGTGTTTGGGACATGCAATGACCTTATATTCACAAAGCATGAACCGGTAGGAAACATAAAATCGGAGTTATAACCCATTTGTACCCTTTTGCGTTTCTTTTTTTGAAGAGTATTTATAAGAAGCCCAAACAGGATTTTGTCTTCAAATAATTTTCGTATGTACCAATAAAAATATTTTAGGAAATAAAATGAAATTTACGCTAGTACAACGTGTTTAATATACAGCCGCTAATATGTTATGCAGGAAAATATATTTGATATGTAATTACAATGGTTAAAAAGTGTCTTTTAGTCGATAACATCTTACAAATTGCAGCAAACTCAGGAATGTCCCTTTAAGGATTGTCTGTTATTTCATTTACTGATTTAGGTTCATCTGCAAATGAACAAAAAGAAAATCATCTGCAAATTGTGTGAATCGGCAAAGCCATTCACACACAAGTTTGTGGATGATTTTCTTTTTGTTCATTTGCAGATTAACGTAAAAGAAATAACAGACTGTCCTTACAATTAAATTTGAAACCTACTTACTAATAATGACACTAAAAGTTCATATTTTAGTTTGAATTAAGAAAGATCCCTTGCTGCATTAGAACAAATTTAGCGGGTTTCCTCTGATGACTACGTGTCATGGTTGACATCCAATAGCTGATGATTGATTAATCAATGTGCTCTAGTTGTGTCGCTAAACAAAACAAACTTTTAATAACGCTCAATGAGACAGTACCAATGTAAAATGACGTCATCAGATATGACTTTCCCTGACAAAGTTACTGTTACGTTCACAAAGAAATGAACAGGGTCTTGTTGCTGTGGCTGGATCAATGAATGGGATCATATTAAATTATAATGAATGTAACAGGAATTTTATTATTTCTTAAAGGAGAGACAAAAACATAGGTTCCATTGTTCAATATCTTGTAAAGAATGTTTTGTATTAATTTAAAAGAAAGAAAGAAATATGTCCCATGACTGTAGTCAGTGGATTTCCACTCCCACTGGTGAAACAAATCAACTATCCTGCATTATTCTAGTCTATAATAGATAAAAAGACATTTTCTACACAACAACTACTACTAATTTAATATCTCTTTGAATTGGTTTGTCGTTGGTTTCTGTGTTTTGTGAGCCTTGTTGTCGAGAATGTAGTCTTATTAAGGTCTGTGTTCCATGCAAATTGAGTTGGGCTTGTGGCGACTCTCCAGGGTAGCCTTGATTAATATTTAAAAATACCCCCATTGTTTGACGGCAGGCTTCGGTTGTGTGCAGAAATATTTCGGTTAATCTGCGGGGTTATGTTGTGCGAGAAGTGTCTGGATCAACAGTCTTAAGTGACAAACTGAAAATCAGGAACAATATTTCAAATCAGTATTGTTTTGTTTTTTTATAACGTTTATATTTTTTTTCGCATACCGGTAATTAATATTTAGTTTTTAAGTCAAGTACTTACGGTAATTTTAAGTCTGAGTGATTCAAAACGGGCTGGAACATCATTTTTATAATTTGAAAACATTTTCCTTGATTGACTTTTATGTTTTAACATCTACCCACTATCCACCCATATACCCACCCATCCATCTATCCATTATGTATCCATCCTTCCATCCTTCCATCCATCCATCCATCCATCCATCCCAAACCCCCATCCATCCGAAACCCCACCCATCCATCCATCATTCATCCATCATGCCATCTATCCATCTATCCATCCAACAAATCATCCATCCATCCAGCCAGCCATCAACCCATCCACCCATAGACCCACCCATCCATCTATCCATCATTCATCCATCCATCCATCCATCCATCCATCCATCATTCATCCATCCATCCAGCCAGCCACCAACCCATCCACCCATAGACCCACCCATCCATCTATCCATCCATTATTCATCCATCCATCCATCCATCCATCATTCATCCATCCATCCATCCATCCAACCTATCCATCCAACCATCCAACCTATCCATCCAACAATCAGTCTATCCGTCCATCTATCCATCCATCCATCCATCCACCCATCCATCCATCAACCCATCCATCAACCCCCCCATCCATAGACCCACCCACCCACCCACCCACCAATCCATCCACCGACCCATCCTTTCATCCGTACACCCAAAATTCAAATTTTGCAATTGTGATCATCTCCTCGTTTGTTTTAGATTTATTTGGTTTATGAACAGAATTAAATGGCAGCAAATATTTATATGACCAGACACATCTCCCCTCTCAGTGTTTCTGCCAGAAAGAAATTTTTGCGTATGGCGCTATGAAATCGAATGCAGCCACAGTCAACAGGGAGTATGGGGGGCCTCCCCTAGAATGAAAATGCATCACGTTTAGGGTTAGGGTTAAGAAAATCATACAGTAATGATAAGAGTAATTAATTTTGTGAAAAAGTTAACTTTAAAAAAAACAAAATTTGGGTATGGTGCCATACCCTCTGGCAGAAACCCTGTCCCTGTGTGCATAATATTACATAACGGGTACTGTGTTCCCATCTGACTGTGTCTTAAGGAAATAACAGACACATCTCCCCCCTGTGTGTCTGATAGTACATACCGGGTACTGTGTTCCCATCTGACTGTGTCTTAAGGAAACAACAGACACATCTCCCCCCTGTGTGTATAGTTGTACATACCGGGTACTGTGTTCCTGTCTGACTGTGTCTTAAGGAAATAACAGACACATCTCCCCCCTGTGTGTATGATTGTACATACTGGGTACTGTGTTCCTGTCTGACTGTGTCTTAAGGAAATAACAGACACATCTCCCCCCTGTGTGCATGATAGTACATACTGGGTACTGTGTTCCCATCTGACTGTGTCTTAAGGAAATAACAGACACATCTCCCCCCCCCTGTGTGCATGATAGTACATACCGGGTACTGTGTTCCCATCTGACTGTGTCTTAAGGAAATAACAGACACATCTCCCCCCTGTGTGTCTGATAGTACATACCGGGTACTGTGTTCCCTTCTGACTTTGTCTTAAGGAAATAACAGACACATCTCCCCCCCCCCTGTGTGCATGATAGTACATACCGGGTACTGTGTTCCCATCTGACTGTGTCTTAAGGAAATAACAGACACATCTCCCCCCTGTGTGTCTGATAGTACATACCGGGTACTGTGTTCCCTTCTGACTTTGTCTTAAGGAAATAACAGACACATCTCCCCCCTGTGTGTATGATAGTACATACCGGGTACTGTGTTCCCATCTGACTGTGTCTTAAGGAAATAACAGACACATCTCCCCCCTGTGTGTATGATAGTACATACCGGGTACTGTGTTCCTGTCTGACTGTGTTTTAAGGAAATAACAAACACATCTCCTCCCTGTGTGTATGATAGTACATACCGGGTACTGTGTTCCCATCTGACTGTGTCTTAAGGAAACAACAGACACATCTCCCCCCTGTGTGTATGATAGTACATACCAGGTACTGTGTTCCCATCTGACTGTCTTAAGGAAATAACAGACACATCCCCCCCCCCCCCCCCCCTGTGTGTATGATTGTACATACCAGGTACTGTGTTCCCATCTGACTGTGTCTTAAGGAAACAACAGACAATACTCAATGCACGTGTGTCTCTGCTTTATTATCAAGTAATTAATTAAATATTAATGAGCAATTAAAGCTTGTGATGAATGAATCATGCTAACTCAGAACATTAACCTGTGACATGAAAGTGACATTTATTTTATTACGTTACTGAATTACATGTAGTTAAAACAGTTTGTTTTGTTTAACAACAATACTAGAGCAAATTGATTAATTAATCATCGGGTTATTGGATGTCAACCATTTGGTAATTCAGAGTAAACCCACTACATTTTTTCCATTAGCAGAATCAGATCTTTTATATGCACTTTCCCACAGACAGGAAAGCACATACCATAGCATTTGACCAGTTGTGGTGCACTGGTAGGAACGGGGTGAGATGTAGCTCAGTGGTAAAGCACTCACTTAATGTGCGGTTCGGTTTGGGATCGATCCCCGTCAGTGGGCTATTTTTCGCTCCAGCCAGTGCACCACTACTGGTACATTAAAGGCTGTGGTATGTACTATCCTGTCTGTGGGACAGTGCATATAAAAGATCCCTTGCTGCTAATCAGAAAGAATAGCCCATTGCGTGGTGACAGTGGGTTTCCTCTCTCAATATCTGTGTGGTCCTTAACCATATGTCCGACGCCATATAACCATGAATAAAATGTGTAGAGTGCATCATTATAAAACATAAAACATTTCCTTCCTTCACTGTTTGGAATGAGAAAAAATCCAATCAGTTGAATGGATCCACCGAGGTGGTTTGATCCTGTGGCACAAGCACCTCAAGCGAGCACTCAACTCACTGAGCTATTAAAGTTGAATGTGATTGTCAGAAAGAATTGTTTTCTTAAGCATATGTAAATGGTTTCTTTTTAATATATTGTAAGATGGTCGTTCAAAGTACATTCATCTTAACGAGAGAGGAAAATAGACAGACATTTTTTTAAAAACCATTAACAAAGTTCAATAAGTATTGGATTAGATTTTCATAAAGAAAGGTTGTGTTAGACAGCTGTTTGACTTTCTGTCGATATTAAATCTTAATAATAGGGGAAAATGAAGAGACCAAAACCCCCAAACAAAGCTCTTAAAAACAGAAAACTCCCAAAAACATTAACCAAAAACAATCAGTATTGATTTTTTAAAACGAAGCTTTGACTTCTGTCTACAGGTATTTTTTGAACGAAGAAAAAAACAAAACAAAAAAACAACGTAAAAAACAAAAACAATATGGAATTAGATTTTCCTGAAAGAAGTGTTCTTTTATAGTCAGCTGTTTGGCTTTCTGTCGACATCTCTCTTAATAATAGGGGAAAATAGAGAGAGAAAAAAAGAAAAAAAAGACATTAACAAAATAACAATATTGAATTAGATTTTCTGAAAGGAAGGTTTGTTAGGGAGCTGTTTAGCTTTCTGTTGACATTTATCTTAATAATGGGGGAAACTGGAGAGAAAGAAGAAAAAAAAGAAGAAAAAAAGATGACATTAATGAAATAACAAAAAACAATCTGTATTGAATGAGATTTTCTTAAAGGAAAGTTTGTTAGGCAGCTCTTTGGCTTTCTGTTGTGACATTTATCTTAATAACAGGGGAAACTGGAGAGAAAGAAGAAAAAAAAGAAGAAAAAAGATGACATTAACAAAATAACAAAAAACAATCAATATTGAATTAGATTTTTCTGAAAGAAATGTTGTGTTAGGCAGCTGTTTGGCTTTCTGTCAACATTTATCTTTGTAATAGGGGAAACTGGAGAGAAAGAGAGCAGAAAAAAAAGAAGGAAAAACGAGACATTAATTAACAAAATAATAAAAAAAAATATTGAATTAAATTTTCCTGAAAGAAATGTTGTGTTACGCAGCTGTCTGGTTTTCTGTCGACATTTATCTTAATAATTGGGGAAAATGGAGAAAGAGAAAAAACCCAACAACAACAAAACAAACCCAACAACAAAAACCTCAACATTAACAAAATAACAAAAAACAATCAGTATTGAATTAGATTTTTCCCAAAGAAACGTTCTGTTAGGCAGCTGTTTGGCTTTCTGTCATGTATTGAGTGCATGTTGTTGTCACCATAGATACGTCTGCTCGCTAACATCGCACTGAGAGATAACTTATTTATAAGAGCTATTGATTGCGTCTTTTTAGTGCAGCACACCAAAAAACCCACCCGTCCGATGTCTGCATGTTATCAGTGTTTGCGTGCAGAATTCAGCTACAATGCAGTCTTAGATTAGTATTTTTAAAAGTATTTTTGTCATCGTGTAAATCAATTGTAAGATGTTAAAAGAACATTGTGAATTTTTTTTTTTTTTTCAAAAGGGAATAGGGATAGTACCGGTAATGATATTAGTATTTTATAGATAGGGATAGATGTGACATGAAAGAAATTATGACTCAAAATAGCTATAGTCCGTCCTATCATTGTGTAAAAAAAAAAAAAATGTATGTAGCGGAATGTAGCTCAGTGGTAAAGCGCTCGCCTGATGCACGGTCGGTATCTAGGATCTAGGATCGATACCCGTCGATGGACCCATTAGGGTTATTTCTTGATGCAGCCAGTACACCATGGCTGGTACATCAAAGGCTGTGGTATGTGCTGTCCTCTCTGATATGGTGCATACAAAAGATCCCTTGCTACTAATGAATCCAGCAAAATGGTAGCCGGTTTTCCTCTTTTAAAAGACTATTGAAAAAAAAATGTAGCGGGTTCCTCTATGTCAATATTAAGTCTAGATATGTGAAAATTACCAAATCTTTGACATCCAATAGCCGATGATTAAGAAATTGATGTGCTCTAGTGGTGTCATTAAACAAAACAAATTTTAACTTTTAACAAACCAATGACTTTCATGCAGGGTTAGCTCTTGGCGAACAAAACATTTCGCCAAATTATCTTTAAACAAAATGTAAAACCCAAAATTATTTTCCAACAAATATCTATTATTACATGAATTTTTTTTCGCCAAATTGAAATAAAATTTGGCAATTGTTACTAAAATTCACAATTGGCAAAGCTGGTAAACGTGGCACAGCTAACTAGCTCTGAATTCATTGATACTAAATATGACTGAACACGAACTGGTTTTGTTACTCCGTACGAATGCATACATGTATATACATATATATACATATCTGTACATATCTGTACCAGTAGTGTTGTGAACAAATGGTGGTTGTTTGCTAGGATTATAAATCTAGCAAATACAAAACCACGTTATTGTTTGTTCGCTTGGGCTGTATATACAAATATTCTTGACCAACATATACATGTAGTCCAGACATATCATAAAAAAAGTGGGTTGAATTATAACAGTAGTGTCACCGGGGTAAGGGTCAAGAGTCACGGTTTACTTTTTGACAAAACATAAAACATATTCACATAATAGATTTGTGTCTAAAATTTGACTTGATGCCCATGGTTTTGACTTTGGGATCTTTTAAAAAAAAATAGTTTATCCTACTAAACATTGTGTTTGATGTTTCATCTGTGTATGTGTGTCTATTAGTTGAAGATTAATTTTGTATGCAGGATTTAAAAAAAAAAAAAACACCATTAAAAAAACAAAAAAACATTCAACTCCAAGAGCAGATAACTTTCTCCTTTTTTATTTTCTTCTTTTTTTTTGTAATTCAACTGCAACAAATATCTTTATTTTATTATAACATAGACATCTGATTATTATGTATATTTTATTTATTAATTTATTCATATATATATATATATATATATATATATATATATATTTATATATTATATATATATTTATTTATTTATCTATTTATTTTTATTTATTTGTTTGTTCGTCTGTCCATCCATTCGTTTGTCTGTCCGTCTGTCCATCTGCTTGTCCGTCCGTCCGTCCATTCATTCATTCATTCATTCATTCATTCATTCATTCATTCATTCATTCATTCATTTAATTTCTTATTTATTATTAATTAGCACTGCTAGTTCTATTTAACAAGTATGTCAACATGCATGTTATGCCATATTAGCCAACAATGATGTCTTAATTTTGTTTAAACCAGTTTTCCATGACCATTAGACCAGTGCTGGCCATTATGAGCTAGCGTCTGACATTTAGCTTGACCAGTTTGTATTATCACTCGCCGAGTATTTCCAACGGCTCAGTGCAGCCATTGAAAAAACTCTGGCAGGTGTCGTATACGCCAATTGGCATTAAGCCGATTGTTTTTCCGCTAGCAGTAATATTTACCCTACCACTGGTGTGCATTATGACGTATTGGCTTTGTCCTTAATTATAATATCATTGGCATGTGTAAATATTGTAAATGAGTCTTCATCACATATGAATTGGTGTATTTTTAGAGCAGGAAGGTTATAAAGTTTGTTTTATTTAACAACACCAGTATAAAGCACATTGATTTATCAATCAACGGCTATTGGATGTCAAACATTTGGTAATTCTGATGTTGTCTTAGAGAAGAAACCCGGTACATTTGTCCATTAGTAGCAAGGGATATTTTATGTGCATCATCCCACAGACAGGATAGCACATACCACAGCCTTTGGTGCACTGGTTGAAATGAGAAATAGCTTAGTATTGGCCCACCCTGCCCATTCGGCTATTTTTCGTTCCAGCCAGTGCATCATGACTAGTGTACCAAAGGTCGTGGTATGTGCTGTACTGTCTGTGGGATGGTGCATATAAAAGATATCCCTTTCTACTAATGGAAAAATGTAGTGAGTTTCCTCTCTAAGACTATATGTCAGAATTACCAAATGTTTGTCATCCAACAGCCAATGATTAATAAATCAATATGTATTTATTATAAACAAATTAACAGTGATAGTGAAACTTTTGTCAAATCAAGAGCGATCTATATTTCTTTTCTTAAAGGGACATACCCTAGTTTTTAAACACTAAGGCATAGTTTTGACAATTATAGCCGTTCTTGATAACTGAAATCATACGTTACTTAGATTTTATTGTTCAGATTATCCATTTCCGGACATTCAGAGTATTTTTGGTTATGCTGGTGATTTTAATATCACAAAAGGCATTTTTCATATTTTTAAAAACGCATGTGTGTCTGAGAAGTAACAGTTACGGAGTCGAGTTTTAGTCTATTTTTAGAGGGTATTTCACCATTTCATAGTCACAGACTCGTGTTCCTCTCAAATGTAACTTTATCCCAATGTGTTACAGGCTTGTAGATTAACTAAACTTAGTGTGCATTTTCATGGGTGGAAACTAGGGTCTGTTCCTTTAATGATCAAAATGATTTGTTACGCAGTGTGAAATAATGACGAGAAGAATCTTGCCCTGGCAACAATATATACACGTATATATTTCCTACCCCACACGGATGACCACTGTGTGTAAGAAAACCTAACAAGATTCCGTAGATAAAGTTTTCTTTAAAGGGACATTCCTGAGTTTGCTGCATTGTAAGATGTTTCCGACTAATACAATATTTCTACGCTTAAACTTACATATTAAATATATTTTCTTGTTTAGAATATCAATGTCTGTATATTCAATGTGTTTCTGGCTTTCTTAATATTTGTAAGAAGCCCAAACTGGATGTTGTCTTCAAATAATTTCGTACGTACGAAAAAAACTTTTTTAGGAAATAAAAGGAATTTTAACCTATTGTCCGAACCAAATTGTTAACAACTACAAAAAATTACTCTCCTACATTTAATTGCCGTTAGATTTCCTCCAATGTTTGTCCAGACACAAATTGCAAAAAAACCACTACAAATATACAGATTCCACACACGAGACTGCAACGATGTCGCCAATATTGTCTTTGCTGAAATTGCATAGGGAAAAATACATGCAGTTTTCTGCCGTCTGCCATGTTGCTTGTTTATGGAATACTCTTCAAGAGGGGTGAAAGCCTCCAAAGTATGTGACACAATTACTATGAAATCGATGATCTCTAGTGGTATCATTAAAATAATAATAATAATAATAATAAAAAATAATATGACCTCATCACATTTGCTTTTATATCATAACATGTTATGACGTTGTTACATTAAGTCCTATCCTTTCACCCCTCTTGAAGAATATTCCATAAAAAGTCAAAATGGCAGCTGATACAAAATTACATGCTTTTTCCCCTATGCGCTCTCAGCGAAGTCGATATAGGTGACATGGTTATCATCTGGTATGTGAAATCTGTGTCATTGTAATGGTTTTTTCAAGATTTGTGTCTGGACAAACTTTGGAGGAAATCTAACAGCAATTAAAGGTAGGAGAGTAATTTTTTGTAGTTGTTAACAATTTGGTTCGGACAATAGTACAAATATTAGAACGATCAGAAACACGTTTAATATACAATACAGCCACTAATATTTTATGCAGAAAAATATATTTTATATAATTACAATCGTTAAAAAGTCTCGGTTAGTCGATAACATCTTAAAAGTGGCAGCAAACTGAGGACTGTCCCTTTAATTGTTTACCTGACACTGCAGAGTGTGTATGTATTTATAACATGCATAGATTCTCGTTTACGTCCCACGCCAGTTGGATAAAATGTCTGTACATACAATGTGCATTTCCCATGTGGAACAGAACAGGGTGTGACTGAATAATTAACAATACATGATGTTACATGTACTGAAGATCACAAAACATATTAATTCGAGCGGCCGTATCGGTGTGAAAAGTGCGATTAGTGCATCATTGCAATAAAACATTCATGTGTTATATTTGTAATCGATAATGTCACAAAAAACAACAAAAGAACACCACCAACATCGACCGCCCCCCCCCCCCCCCCCCAACAACCACAAAAATGCAATAAAAGGATTAAATGAAATGTATAAACAAAAAAACCCCATACAAAGTAATTAAGAAATCAAATCGACAGACGAAGAAGAGAAATCATTTGTCTACAGGTCATAGGATTTTAAATTCCATGGGAAACACTTTGTTTCGGTGCCGTACGTGCCTTGTGATCATGGCAACTCATCGGAAACCATTTCTAAAAAATAATCATATTTATATATTATTTTTATTGAATAGTCGTACTCGTATAATAATGATGGGAAACGAAATTCCGGTTCCATGATTTTACCGAGGCAAACGACATAATAGTGAAATCCCAAGTCCTGTGTCTATGTGTCGGTTTTGTTGGTTTTGTTCACACTGTGTAGATTGTAGATATCCTTATATAGGATTCCTATATTATAGCTCCATGCCTTAAATTAAGGTCATCTTAAATGGGGTAGTAATTAAGTGCTAAATTAAAATAAACATAACCAAATTGCACACACACACACACACACACACACACACACACACACACACACACACACACACACACACACACACACACACACACACACACACACACACACAAACACACACACACACACACACACACACACACACACACCACACACAACACACAGACACACACACACACACACACACACACACACACACACACACACACACACACACACACACACACACACACACACACACACACACACACACACAGACACACACACACAGACACACACACACACACACACACACACACACACACGACACACACACACACACACACACACACACACACACACACACACACACACACACACAAAGAAGAAAAGAAAAGAAAACCGTCACAAGAAAAAAACCCTCACACTAAAAGCATGCATGCACATCAAAATTGTGTGCAACCTCCCACCCAAAATAAGACAAGAAAATGAAAAGAATCTTAATTTTGTTTCAAAGATTGTGTGTAATCTGTAGCAAAATGATAAAATGCTATCTTAATTTTAAAATCAAATAGACTTTTCTGCCTTTGCCTTGAAACATTAATCAGTGTTGTTTTATGAGGAAAAAAATATTACATTGCTTCTTTTGTAGCCAAACTGAAATTGTTCTTCGTTTTGTTTTTCAGATACACATCTATAGACCCAAGACCCCGAAATAGAAAGCCTATTAATTACAACGATGTAAGTATCATTTAGTTTTTCTTTAGTCGTAGTAAAAGAAAGTTAATGAAGTAATAAAGTGTTGGGAGGGTTTATTATTCATTTTTCTTTTCATTGTTTTTTCCAGATGGTTTTTTTTTTTTTTTTTTTTTTTTGAAAATTTCATAATGAGGTGTAGTTCAGTGGTAGAGTGCTCGCTCGAGGTGACATACATGTACATGTGTGTAGCTTTGAAGTTTTTAAGGACATGTATCACTAAAGCACCTTGATTTCTTAATTATTGGCTATTGGATGTTAAAACATTTGATAATTCTGATGTAGAAGCTTTGAGGAAACCTGTTACAAAGTAGCAAATTTAAGCCATCTATTTATATGCACTATATGACAGCCAGGACAGCACATACCATGACCTTTAGTAGGGGTAAAAGAAAACACCACATTAAGATAGTGTCTGGATTGGTACCCAATGATGGATATATATGTAGCTGGTTTGTATTTTCCCATTGTACCCATTGCTTCATTCTACAAGTTCATTTGTTTTGTTTAACGACTCTACTAGAGCACATTGATTAATCAATCATCGGCTATTGGATGTCAAACATTTGGTCATTCTGACTTGTAGTCATTTTATGAAGGCTATGGTATGTGCTGTCCTGTGTATTGGAAACTGGGTAAAAGATGCTTGGCTGCTAACTGATAACTAGATGGTGCTGAGGTGTTTTTAAAACAAATGTCCTTTTCCTTTCTAAACAAATTTGTCTAAAAAACCTGACACGATACATTCGTGCAGAAGAAAGGGACACTCCTTATTTGAAAAAAAAAGAGAAAAAAAGTATGTATTGTTTTTATTATTAATTTGTTTTATTGAGGTGAAAAGAGTACATGTGTAACATTTTAACTGGAAAACCCCCCAACAACCAACAACATAAAAACAAGCAAAAAACCCCAGCAGCAACAACAAAAAAGACCCAACCAACACCCCCCCCCCCCCCCCAAAAAAAAAAACCCAACAAAAAAACAACAACAACCCCAACCCGTTTCTACCTAATTTTTTTCATCACGTTCCCAGAAACACACACATCTTTTTTTAGGCTTTAATGTATACGCCTACATGATTTGTTTTTCTTTTAGTTTATTTGTTTTTTAACTTATCGGAATGTAGTATGAATATATTGATTTGTATCCAGTCTACAGCTACTCTATACATGGAAGACAAAAGAGCCTAGCTTCACATGAAACAATATTGGACAGTTTGTATGTCGGTTGCCATTGGAGTGCGATTTGGTTCAGCGATCTCTGTGCGTGTGTGTTATCATTACAAAACGTACCCGTCATATGATACATACTTGTTCGAGCTGTTAGTAAAGCATTTTTCATAGGTAGTCTAAAAAAAGACCGGGCTGATAACAATCTACTCAGTGGTGTTGAACCCATGACCCGTGGAACGTTTCGGGTATCAGTGCCCGACTTAAAGCAGCTTTGTCTGTAATATTTATTTAACGACACAACTAGAGCACATTGATTCATTAATCATTGGCTAGTGGATGTCAAACTTTTGGTCAATATGACATAGTCAACCCGCTTAATTTTTCCATTAGTAACAATGGATCTTTTATATGCACCACCCCACAGACAGGGTAGCACATACCATGGCCTTTGATATACCAGTCATGGTGCAGTGGCTGGATCGAAAAATAGCCCAATGGGCACACCGATGGGGATCGATCCCAACCGACCACACATCAAGCGAGTGCTCTACCACTGGGCTATGTCCTGCCTCCTTACCCACTGAGTTGTTAAAACTCGCCCTGGTTGGGAGCCGGTACCGGGCTGCGAACCATGTACCTACTAGCCTTAAGTCTGATGGCTTAACCACGACACCACCGAGGCCAACATAGTACATATCACGACCTTTGATAGACCAGTTGTGGTGCACTGGCTGAAACAAGAAATAGCTCAATGCATGGGCCCACCGACGGGGATCGATCCTAGACTGACCACGCATCAAGTGAGTGCTTTACCACCGGGCTACGTCCCACCCCCAGATCATGAGAGAGGAAATGTGCTACCGGCGTGCAAAGGGCTACTGTTTTTTATTAGCAGCAAAATATATTGTATATGCAGCACACCACAGACAGGATAGTACATACCACAGCTTTTGGTATACCAGTTGTGGAATACAGACAGGAACGAAAAATAGCCTATTATAATTGGCCCACTGACGAGATCCAATCCTAGTCTTAACTTCACATATGACAATCTCCAAAGCATTGCTAATTGCGATGGTTAGTTGCAGGGGTTGGTTTTAGGTGATGTAGAGCCTTTTTCTGCCACTATTTTACTATGCCAACCTGTGGAGGTAAAATGGATCAAAATATTGATCATATTGAAGGAAGGAAATGTTTTATTTGATTACGCATGCACTCAGCACATTTTTATTTACGGTTATATGGCGTCCGACATATGGTTAAGGACCACACAGATATTGAGGGAGGAAATCCGCTGTCGCCACTTCATGGGTACTCTTTTCGATTAGCAGCAAAGGATCTTTTATATGCACCACCCCACAGACAGGGTAGCACATACCACGGTCTTTGATATACCAGTCGTGGTGCAGTAGCCGGAATGAGAAATAGCCCAATGGGCCTACCGATGGGGATTGATCCCAAACCGACCACGCATCAAGCGAGCGCTTTACCACTGGGCTACATCTCACCCCCTGATCATATTGAAGACCCCTTGCAGAAATCTTTTAAGGAGTATCTAGCAGGAGGTTTCAGTATGGTAATAACTTGATGTCGGATAACAGATAGACATGATTTCTTATTAAAATACATTCCCGTTTTTAACCATATGAAATTATGATTATTTTATTTCCTTTTCTTTCACACAAAAACTTTTTGTGAGGAGTAAAATGAAAGTTGCCATGAATTTCACAACTTGAAAACAAAAGTTATTCTTTTTGTAAGTTTTTTTTTTGTTTTTGTTTTTTGTTTTTTTAAGGTTGGCATAATCTGGTCTTTGAGTCAGTTGAAGAGGGATGGGGGATGTAGGGCAGACTCAATAAATATAGTGACTCATGGATTATGAAAAAAATCAGGATTATTTTTTACCGGCTTTTCTTTCACGTGAAAACTATACTTTGCTTGGCAGTACCACACGGATGACGACAGGTCTTTATGTTGGGTATCGATTCCGCGTGTCAGTCGATAGTTCTTCCTTTCACATGTTTATGCTTTAAGTTCGTGGTGGAACAAAACGATATCAGTCCATGGAGAGACCCAGCCAAGCGGTAAACTTTTTAACACGTCGCTGATTGAAGTGGAAATTTCCATCCTCTCACCAATTACTGACATATATGGCTGATATGAAACGACAGAATGTCATTTGATTAAAGGTAGAATTAACTACCATGTAGATTTTTGTTTCAGGAATCAGATGGAATTGTGTTGTCAACCATCGGTTGTATTCGGTTAGCACCATAGATGATACAGGAACTATATATCGGGTGAAACAGTGAAACCTCTCAAAACCGGACCCTCTGTAAACTGGAATTCTCTCAAAACCAGACATTTTTCACAGTCCTTTTTTAAAAATCAGTAAACAACATCACCTCTCTAAACTGGATCTCTCTTAAACTGGACATTTTACTTGGTCCAGCGGGTGTCCGGTTTAGAGGGGTTTCACTGTGTATAATTGTTTAAAAAGTACAGGGATTAATTGTAACTTTGATATTCCAGGGCGGGACGTAGCCAAATGGTAAAGCGTTCGCTTGATGCGTGGTTGGTCTGGGATCGATCCCCGTTGGTAGGCCCATTGGGCTATTTCTTGCTCCAGCCAGTGCATCACGACTGGTACATGGTATGTGCTATCCTGTCTGTGGGATAGTGCATATAAAAGATCCCTTGCTGCTAATCGAAATGAGTATACCTTATAGTGGCGACAGCAGGTTTCCTTTCTCAATATCTGTGTGGTCCTTAACCATATGTCCGACGCCATATAACCTTAAATAAAATGTGTTGAGTGCATCGTTAAATAAAACATTTCCTTCCATGTAGTAATGTGTGTGAAATATCAAAGTTACAGTCCCCATACTTTGTTTTATACAATTCCATATTCAGTAGGGTTATCATTTGAGGTGGGGGGAGGGGGAGGGGGGCACCTAATATATGATCTTTGAATTTAAAAGTTGAAGTTTGTTTTTGTTTAACGACATCACTAGCATACATTGATTAATTAATCATCAGCTACTGGATGTCAAACATTTGGTAATTCTGACTCATAATCAATAGAGAAAATCCGCTACATTTTTTGTATGCACTTTCACACAGACAGGAAAGCACATACCATGGCCTTTGACCAGTTGTGGTGCACTGGTTGGAACAAGAGAAAAAAAACCAATCAGTTGAATGGATCCACTGAGGTGATTCGATCCTGCGACACAAGTACTTCATGCGAGCACTCAACCGACTGAGCTAAATCCAGCCACTAATTAGTAGAGAGCTTGCATGTGTGCTTGGCTTGAAGGATCGAACCTCCTCTGTTGGTCTATTCTCTCTCTCTGGTTGGGTTTTCCCCCCATCTCATTCCAGCCAGTGCACCACAACTCGTAGATCAAAGGCTGTGGTATGTGCTATTCTGTCTATGGGATGGTGCATATAAAAAGATCCCTTGCTGCTAATTGATCGGGCTGCTGGTGCTCCCTTGCACCTGCCAGTGCAGGTGGTACCTCCTCTCCCCTCCCCCCACCTTTCCTGTCATGGACGGAGGAGCCGGCCAAGGCTGGCTCTTGTGCCCACGACAGCCGTGTGCTAAAACAGCTTGTTCTGAATGTGCATGTAAAACCCAATGACCTGACCTGACCTGACCTAATCGAAAAGAGTAGCCATGAAGTGGCGACAGTGGGTTTCCTCCCTCAATTTCTGTGTGGTCCTTAACCATATGTCCGACACCAAATAACTATAAATAAATGTGTTGAGTGCATCGTTAAATAAACCATTTCCTTCTCTGATGACTGTGTGGCATACTAGCAACACACACCAGTGAAGTTGCAACTTACATTTTGGTCTTAAAATGGAGAGTGATAAAACTTTCATGTGACATAAATATATATAGTAATATCCAAAATAATGTTTGACATTATGAAAATTAATGGTGATGGTCTGTTTTAAATTGTTAGCTTAAATAAGAACT
Organism: Gigantopelta aegis; assembly: GCF_016097555.1. Taxonomy (NCBI): domain Eukaryota; kingdom Metazoa; phylum Mollusca; class Gastropoda; order Neomphalida; family Peltospiridae; genus Gigantopelta; species Gigantopelta aegis. The sequence continues at coordinate 41,572,864 of NC_054705.1, read as the reverse complement.
CAAGACTTTACATGTACCTGTGGCTTTAAAGTTTGCACAGTCTTTCAATAATGATCAAAATGTAGCTATAAAAGTTTGCACAGTCTTTCAATAACAATCGAAATGGAGCTTTAATGTTTGCACAGTCTTTCAATAACGATCGAAATGGAGCTTTAAAGTTTGCACAGTCTTTCAGTAATGATCGAAATGGAGCTTTAAAGTTTGCACAGTCTTTCAATAACAATTGAAATGGAGTTTTAAACTTTGCACAGTCTTTCAATAACGATCGAAATGGAGCTTTAAAGTTTTCAGTCTTTCAAATAACGATTGAAATGTAGCTTTAAAGTTTGCAGTCTTTCAAATAATGATGAAAATGTAATTTTAAACTTTGCACAGTCTTTCAATAATGATTGAAATGGAGCTTTAAAGTTTGCACAGTCTTTCAGTAATGATCGAAATGGAGCTTTAAAGTTTGCACAGTCTTTCAATAACAATTGAAATGTAACTTTAAAGTTTGCACAGTCTTTCAATAACGATCGAAATGGTTTTATGTCTTTTGTTTTGCACTGGAGTCTATAGATATCTGAAACTCCAAGATGCCATTTTTTTTACGTACAAATCGATAATAAATGCTGAGGTTTTTTTCTTCTTCTAATATTTGCCAGCTGAGTCTATTATTTTTCTTTTAAATAAAGGAAATATATTGATTGAGACTTTCAGAGTGAAGTTAATTGTTCTAGGATATATATAATATCTGTCTTTATTACCTTGTTGGATAAAATATCAGGTGTGCTATATTTCATCAATAATTGCAGTATACAATGTATGCTGATTAATTTTACAGCCACTGGTTGGCTGGCTTTAAAAATAGCATGAATTTGGTTGGTTGATTCGCAGATGACTAGAACTTTATTGACAACATGTTTCATTTTATCTGTTAGTTTATAAATTATGGGGTTTTTTTAGGGAACATTTTGTTTTCAAAATCTTCATCAGCAATATTTGTAGTTAATTGAAAATTACAGCCCTCTGTGTTAACTGTTCCATCTAGGAACCATGTTAAAAAATTGTAGCAGGCCATATTGTACTTCCTGTTTTGAGCTTTAAATCATCGCCCCAAAAGTTTCCCTAATTTTGCACAAAATTGTAATACATGTACTAAATTATGCACTAAGTTATTACAGGCATTAATTGTACAATAGAGTTGGGTGGTATATATATATAGACGATTCGTCACAAGTATTTTTTTAAAAGGAAAATATCAACCGAGTCTACATGTATGTTAATCGGTATTTGCCGGTGCTCTGCCAAGACAAATACCGATTAACTAGATGAGGTTGATATTTTACATATTAAAAACACGAGTAGCGAATTCTATTTATCCTATAATACTTCTAAAATAAGTTGCCGCCATCGGTAATATGATGTCATCACGATTAACACAGATTAATTTGACGTCACACATTTTAAATAAATCTTTGAAAACGTTACGCTCAGGTACACAGGTCTTGTTGGCTTGTAAGCAAATGACCCAGCCACAGCGATACATTACCTAGAGACCTTGCAGATTTGCATATCATTATTAACCAAGTTAATACACTAAATTCTTACATGGGTTTATGACATTGATATAATGGGTAAGTTATAAGATAAATATTGATATTTCAGGTTTGGTATATGTATTTTGTAGATGATTTACCATGGTATCAGTATGGTATGCAGTATATGATGCAATATACCAATACCGATATTGAATGGTATAATCCTCTTTAAATACATGCCTGAGTTAAGTCTCTCGATCGCTAATTTCATCTAAATAAAATTAAATTCCATACACAAGGCCCTCATCTCTCTTCTTTTCATCTATTTTTTTCCATCAGATAATTGATAGTGCTTTACTAAATGACAAATAACATTTTTCAATACCAAAATTTCTGTGTTTTGAAATTTGCTCGGTACAGTAAATCAGTATTGATATGATACCAATTAATACCAAACGGTATATACGGTATACAGCCCAGCTCTGTTGTACAATCTACAATTTAATGTTTTAGGATTGTATAGGAATCTCTGACAAAGTGCTTAGTAAATCACGATGCGATACTGAACATGCAACTCCCTGTATCCGATATTACCATTAACATCTTTTAGTGACAATTTCCGCACATTAATATTGGCCTGCGTTTAGTAGGATCATCCACTGGTAATCAGTCAGTCAGCCAACGACGACGACGCACACCGTTTCTCATTTGAGAAATCTCCACTGATTGTATTAGGGACTTAATACGGCGAGCCTAGCCAGGCAAGAACACTGTTTACGATTGTGCATTGGTCCGTGTTACTGGGGCGACCGGGACCCCCTGCTGTGGGCCGATACAACATTAATTAATAGATCATTCTTCTATCCATACAGGTTTTTCGGGCAGGTGGAAATTGTTTACCTTTGTTGTTAATGGTCCGAATGTGTGTGTGTGTGTGTGTCTCTCTATATATACACATAAGCATGCAGTATATATGAGGGACAATAAATAAAGACAGTCCATTCAGTGTTCAGTTCATGCTTTTCTTGTGATTGGAGTGGCTAAGAAGTCTAATATCACTCGTATTAAATGTTAACTAGGGTGCGGTGTAATAATAATTAGGAGTTGGGTGTTGTGAAAGTAGTATATTAAAGTCGACGTGAATGTGATGGAAAGAATGTGATAGAAATATATCTATTCATGCAGATTGTGGTTCACTTGATCTATTTTCTCCTTTTTTATTTGTCCAAAAATAGTCAATATATTCACTTAACTGTGATTGTTTTTTAGGTTTTTTTCGTCAACTGTATAATATTAAAAAGTATTAACCTATCAACACCTCTAGTTATTAATACATGTTAAAAAAATAAATTAATTAAAACTCCAAAACATCATTAATGATTTAATTTATGCTTTACAATTGCCAAAGGAATTTATATTCAGTTGTCATCTAACATCAAAGATAATGGTGTGGGCTGCCTTGTTAAAAAAACTTAATAAAAAAACCTTTCCTACTATTTAAAAGCAATAATTTGACTGCAGTGGGTATATGAAACGAAAATACTAAACAAGTTCCAGGCCCTGATCTTAACATTTTTCACTTGTTGCACACCGGGCTACTAGGTTATGAAATCTGGTAGTCGGATAAGTAAAAATTGGTATCCCTATAATTTTAATAAATTTAAAAAAAAAGAAAAAAAAAGAGAAAAATCATTTATTTTTAGTAAAACATGTTGTTTTAGGTGTTTAAGCATCTCCTCCCCCCTTCACCCCCACTTCTCTCCTTCTATCTCCTCCTTTCCTTTATCCACTCCACTCTCCTCTCCTCTCCTCCCCCCCCTTCACCCCCACTTCTCTCCTTCTATCTCCTCCTTTCCTTTATCCACTCCACTCCCCTCTCCTCTCCTCCCCACTTCACCCCCACTTCTCTCCTTCTGTCTCCTCCTTTCCTTTATCCACTCCACTCTCCTCTCCTCTCCCCCCCCCTTCACCCCCACTTCTCTCCTTCTATCTCTCCTCCTTCCTTATCCACTCCACTATCCTCTCCTCTCCCCCTCCCCTCCCCACTTCACCCCCACTTCTCTCCTTCTATCTCCTCCTTTCCTTTATCCACTCCACTCTCTTCTCCTCTCCTTTCTCCTCCTATTTCTCACTCCAGCCAGTGCACCACAACTGGTACATCAAAGGCCGTGGTATGTGCTATTCTGTCTGTGGGATGGTGCGTATAAAAGATCCCTTGCTGCTAATCGAAAAGAGTAGCCCATGAAGTGGCAACAGCAAGTATCCTCCCTCAATATCTGTGTGGTCCTTAACCATATGTGTGACTACATATAACCGTAAATAAAATGTGTTGAGTGCGTCGTTAAATAAAACATTTCCTTCTTTCTTTCTTCTCCATTGATTCCCTTTCCCTTAAACTCTTTATCCTTCCCATCCATTCCTTTTACATCCTGTCCCTTAAAATTACTTCTCAACCCTCCTTCCTTTCCTCACCCCCTCCTTCCTTTTGTCCCCCCTCCTTCCTTTCACACCCCCTCCTTCCTTTTGTCCCCCTCCTTCCTTTCCTCACCCCTCCTTCCTTTCCTTTGTCCCCCTCCTTTCCTTTCCTCACCCCATCCCTTCCTTTTGTCCCCCTCCTTCCTTTTCTCACCCCCCCTCCTTCCTTTTTTGTCCCCCCTCCTCCTTTCCTCACCCCCTCCTTCCTTTTTGTCCCCCTCCTTCCTTTCCTCACCCCCTCCTTCCTTTTGTCCCCCCTCCTTCCTTTTCTCACCCCTCCTTCCTTTTGTCCCCCCTCCTTCCTTTCCTCACCCCCTCTTTCCTTTTGTCCCCCCTCTTCCTTTCCCTCACCCCTCCTTCCTTTGTCCCCCCTCCTTCCTTTCCTCACCCCTCCTTCCTTTTGTCCCCCCTCCTTCCTTTCCTCACCCCCTCCTTCCTTTTGTCCCCCCTCCTCCTTTCCTCACCCCCTCTTTCCTTTTGTCCCCCCTCCTTCCTTTCCTCACCCCCTCCTTCCTTTTGTCCCCCTCCTTCCTTTCCTCACCCCTCCTTCCTTTTGTACCCCCTCCTTCCTTTTCCTCACCCCTCCTTCCTTTTGTCCCCTCCTTCCTTTCCTCACCCCTCCTTCCTTTTGTCCCCCTCCTTCCTTTCCTCACCCCTCCTTCCTTTCCTCACCCCCTCCTTCCTTTTGTCCCCCTCCTTCCTTTTGTCCCCCCTCCTTCCTTTCCTCACCCCCACTTTCCTTTCCTCACTTCCCTTCCTTCCTGTGGAGTGTTTCTAAGAAAATGTAACCACCTCACTGACATTTGTCAAGATATGTCACACGGTCACATCAATCAAATTGACTGAAAAAACCCAACCCCAACAACCCCAGGCAACATTTATTGGTGACGCTAATCCCGATGATTGCCCATCACAGACTTATGACGATAATGTGAGATTACACACATTCCACCGATTGTCTGCCGTATCCAGCAACTCACAGATACGCCATTATTTCTCCATTCACCAGCAGCCGGTACTACCGCGTGATAAAGAGCTGCCTGTCTTTGTGTGTGCGTAACTTGTTATTGCTAGGTAAACATCATCAGCTTGTAGGTCTATATGTAATAACCCCTCTTGACAGTTCATAAATTAAAATTCTTATTTGTACTTGGTGTATACCTGGGACAGAAGTATTGTTTTTTTTTTTTTTTTTTTTTTTTTTTCTTTTGTTGGTTTTTTGATTGAGTAGATAGTGGATCTCGGTATATACGGTTTGGAAATGAGTAACTGATTAATATGCCACCCACAATATTGGTGATAAAGGTATCACCTTTTGCATTGAACACTTTGTTAATACCATACTCGACCCACCACGTCTCCAAGACATTTTGAAAACATCTGTAGTTGTCATTGTTGTAACTGTGAAGTCTTCCCGTGACAAGACTATGTCTTGAATTGAAAGCAGGGTTCGAACTTAACGGTCGCCCGATCGCCCCTGGCAACTGAAAATGACGACGGGCGACTGAAAACCCACAGTAAGGTTGCCCGCCTGGCGACCAATTTTTTAAATTTATTTTTTTAAATAAAAAATAAAAAATATTATTAGGGCAAGTGAAAATAGATCCGGGCAAGTGAAAGTGCTGTCACCACTTGCCCAGATGGCAACTAAAAAAAAAACAACCCATTCTAACCTCCCAGTAAAACCCCCACAATAAACCTCCTAAAAAAACCCCAAACAAACAAAACCCCAACAAAACTTCCACACAAACAAAACCAAAAGAAAGAAGAAAAAGACAGAAAAAAGTACAAAAAGTAAACTTCTTCAGATGAATATTGTTTTACTTATTACCTTTGATATATTACATGTTAGCCGCAGTAATGAAGTTGGAAATAAGTGCATAGAAATAGTTATTTACTGGTGTTCATTATACATATGTATATGTTATGAAATGCAAAGGATATATTGAAGGATATATTGTGTTTTATACCCCTACAGATTTCACAGAAACAGTCATTTCTGGAAGATTGTTTGCAAAATCAGAAACACATTTTTAATTATTACTGGCAAAAAAACGAGAAGATGATTTGCATTGGGTTCTAATAATCATAGGACAGACAATGGAAAAAGTGAAAGAAGGAAATAGTTTATTTAATGACGCACTCAACACATTTTATTTATGGTTTTATGGTTAAGGACCACACAGATATTGAGAGAGAAAAACCACTGTCGCCACTTCATGGGCTACTCTCTCCGATTAGCAGCAAGGGATCTTTTATATGCACCAACCCACAGACAGGGTAGTACATACCATGGCCTTTGATATACCAGTCGTGGTGCACTGGCTCGAAAGAGAAATAGCCCAATGGGTCCACCAACGGGGATTGATCCCAGACCGACCGTGCATCAAACGAGTGCTTTACCACTGGGGTACGTCCCGTCCCATGGAAAAATTGGTTCCTGTAAAATCTGAAATCCTGCATCCTGTTGTGGTGCTATGGTATGTGTGCTTGTTTACCTGACTGTTTTTTCTTTGATTACATGTGTTTTTCTTTGATTACAGGTGTTTTTTTCTTTGATTACAGGTGCCACCAGTGTATCACTGCAAGCGGCAAGTATCCGGCAGAATCAAGCGAGCTCAGACACAGTCCATCATAATCAAGTAAGAAAAAAAGAAAAAAAACATTTCCCTGCTCAAAAGTATTAAATGTATTCTCTTCCACCCCTCCCTTTCTTTTCTACCCCTCTTGTCAGATTATGTCATGCCACAGTCGAAATCCCAGACAATCAGAAAAACATAATTTCTCCCCCACTCTTAATCAGATGAAGTCCACCGCATGGTCTAACTGGCAGATAATCAGAAAAATTAAATTGTCTTCTAAAGTTTCCCCCTTCCCATCTCTAACCATGTTATTAGATGACATCATGCCACACAGTCTAAATCACAACTAGTAAAATATATCCTCCCCCATCCCCTTTCCTACCTTTGTTATCAGATGATGTTCCACCATAGTCTAAATGCCAGCTAGTAAAATATATCCTCCCCCACCCCCTTCTCTATGCCTGTTACCACCACACAGTCTAAATGCCAGCTAGTAAAATATATCCTCCCCCACCCCCTTCTCTACCCCTGTTGCCACCACACAGTCCAAATCCCAGCTAGTAAAATATATCCTCCCCCACCCCCTTCTCTACCACTGTTACCACCACACAGTCTAAATCCCAGCTAGTAAAATATATCCTCCCCCACCCCCTTCTCTACCCCTGTTACCACCACACAGTCTAAATCCCAGCTAGTAAAATATATCCTCCCCACCCCCCTTCTCTACCCCTGTTGCCACCACACAGTCTAACTCCCAGCTAGTAAAATATATCCTCCCCCACCCCCTTCTCTACCCCTGTTACCACCACACAGTCTAAATCCCAGCTAGTAAAATATATCCTCCCCCACCCCCTTCTCTACCCCTGTTACCACCACACAGTCTAAATCCCAGCTAGTAAAATATATCCTCCCCCACCCCCTTCTCTACCCCTGTTTACCACCACACAGTCTAAATCCCAGCTAGTAAAATATATCCTCCCCCACCCCCTTCTCTACCACTGTTGCCACCATACAGTCCAAATCCCAGCTAGTAAAATATACCCTCCCCCACCCCCTTTCCTACCTCTGTTATCAGATGATGTCCCACCACACAGTCTAAATCACAGCTAGTAAAATATATCCTCCCCCACCCCCTTTCCTACCTCTGTTATCAGATGATGTCCCACCATACAGTCTAAATCACGGGTAGTAAAATATATCCTCCCCCACCCCCCTTCTCTACCTCTGTTATCAGATGATGTCCCACCATACAGTCTAAATCACGGCTAGTAAAATATATCCTCCCCACCCCCCTTCTCTACCTCTGTTATCAGATGATGTCCCCACCATACAGTCTAAATCCCAGCTAGTAAAATATATCCTCCCCCACCCCCTTCTCTACCCCTTATACCACTATACAGTCTAAATCCCAGCTAGTAAAATATATCCTCCCCCACCCCCTTCTCTACCCCTTATACCACTATACAGTCTAAATCCCAGCTAGTAAAATATATCCTCCCCCACCCCCTTCTCTACCACTCTTATCACCACACAGGCTAAATCCCAGCTAGTAAAATATATCCTCCCCCACCCCCTTCTCTACCCCTGTTACCACCATACAGTCTAAATCCCAGCTAGTAAAATATATCCTCCCCCACCCCCTTCTCTACCACTGTTGCCACCATACAGTCTAAATCCCAGCTAGTAAAATATATCCTCCCCCACCCCCCTTCTCTACCACTGTTACCACCATACAGTCTAAATCCCAGCTAGTAAAATATATCCTCCCCCACCCCCTTCTCTACCCCTGTTGCCACCATACAGTCTAAATCCCAGCTAGTAAAATATATCCTCCCCCACCCCCTTCTCTACCACTGTTACCACCATACAGTCTAAATCCCAGCTAGTAAAATATATCCTCCCCCACCCCTTCTCTACCCCTGTTGCCACCATACAGTCTAATCCCAGCTAGTAAAATATATCCTCCCCCACCCCCTTCTCTACCCTGTTGCCACCATACAGTCTAAATCCCAGCTAGTAAAATATATCCTCCCCCACCCCCTTCTCTAACCACTGTTACCACCACACAGTCTAAATCCCAGCTAGTAAAATATATCCTCCCCACCCCCTTCTCTACCCCTTATACCACCATACAGTCTAAATCCCAGCTAGTAAAATATATCCTCCCCCACCCCCTTCTCTACCCCTTATACCACTATACAGTCTAAATCCCAGCTAGTAAAATATATCCTCCCCACCCCCTTCTCTACCCCTTATACCCCTAAACAGTCTAAATCCCAGCTAGTAAAATATATCCTCCCCCACCCCCTTCTCTACCACTCTTATCACCACACAGTCTAAATCCCAGCTAGTAAAATATATCCTCCCCCACCCCCTTCTCTACCACTGTTATCACCACACAGTCTAAATCCCAGCTAGTAAAATATATCCTCCCCCACCCCCTTCTCTACCCCTGTTGCCACCATACAGTCTAAATCCCAGCTAGTAAAATATATCCTCCCCCACCCCCTTCTCTACCACTGTTATCACCACACAGTCTAAATCCCAGCTAGTAAAATATATCCTCCCCCACCCCCTTCTCTACCCCTGTTGCCACCATACAGTCTAAATCCCAGCTAGTAAAATATATCCTCCCCCCCACCCCCTTCTCTACCCCTGTTGCCACCACACAGTCTAACTCCCAGCTAGTAAAATATATCCTCCCCCACCCCCTTCTCTACCACTGTTACCACCATACAGTCCAAATCCCAGCTAGTAAAATATATCCTCCCCACCCCCCTTCTCTACCTCTGTTATCAGATGATGTCCCACCATACAGTCTAAATCCCAGCTAGTAAAATATATCCTCCCCCACCCCCTTTCCTACCTCTGTTATCAGATGATGTCCCACCATACAGTCTAAATCACGGGTAGTAAAATATATCCTCCCCCACCCCCCTTCTCTACCTCTGTTATCAGATGATGTCCCACCATACAGTCTAAATCACGGCTAGTAAAATATATCCTCCCCACCCCCCTTCTCTACCTCTGTTATCAGATGATGTCCCACCATACAGTCTAAATCCCAGCTAGTAAAATATATCCTCCCCCACCCCCTTCTCTACCCCTTATACCACTATACAGTCTAAATCCCAGCTAGTAAAATATATCCTCCCCCACCCCCTTCTCTACCACTCTTATCACCACACAGTCTAAATCCCAGCTAGTAAAATATATCCTCCCCCACCCCCTTCTCTACCACTGTTATCACCACACAGTCTAAATCCCAGCTAGTAAATATATCCTCCCCCACCCCCTTCTCTACCCCTGTTGCCACCATACAGTCTAAATCCCAGCTAGTAAAATATATCCTCCCCCACCCCCTTCTCTACCCCTGTTACCACCATACAGTCTAAATCCCAGCTAGTAAAATATATCCTCCCCCACCCCCTTCTCTACCCCTGTTGCCACCATACAGTCTAAATCCCAGCTAGTAAAATATATCCTCCCCCACCCCCTTCTCTACCCCTGTTGCCACCACACAGTCTAACTCCCAGCTAGTAAAATATATCCTCCCCCACCCCCTTCTCTACCACTGTTACCACCACACAGTCTAAATCCCAGCTAGTAAAATATATCCTCCCCACCCCCCTTCTCTACCCCTTATACCACCATACAGTCCAAATCCCAGCTAGTAAAATATATCCTCCCCCACCCCCTTTCCTACCTCTGTTATCAGATGATGTCCCACCATACAGTCTAAATCACGGGTAGTAAAATATATCCCTCCCCCCACCCCCCTTCTCTACCTCTGTTATCAGATGATGTCCCACCATACAGTCTAAATCCCAGCTAGTAAAATATATCCTCCCCCACCCCCTTCTCTACCCCTGTTATCACCACACAGTCTAAATCCCAGCTAGTAAAATATATCCTCCCCACCCCCCTTCTCTACCTCTGTTATCAGATGATGTCCCACCATACAGTCTAAATCCCAGCTAGTAAAATATATCCTCCCCCACCCCCTTCTCTAACCCCTTATACCACTATACAGTCTAAATCCCAGCTAGTAAAATATATCCTCCCCCACCCCCTTCTCTACCCCTTATACCACTATACAGTCTAAATCCCAGCTAGTAAAATATATCCTCCCCCCACCCCCTTCTCTACCACTCTTATCACCACACAGTCTAAATCCAGCTAGTAAAATATATCCTCCCCCACCCCCTTCTCTACCACTGTTATCACCACACAGTCTAAATCCCAGCTAGTAAAATATATCCTCCCCCACCCCCTTCTCTACCCCTGTTGCCACCACACAGTCTAAATCCCAGCTAGTAAAATATATCCTCCCCCACCCCCCTTCTCTACCACTGTTACCACCACACAGTCTAAATCCCAGCTAGTAAAATATATCCTCCCCCACCCCCTTCTCTACCCCTGTTACCAC